>NW_020229224.1:441228-682721 GCF_003227725.1 Camponotus floridanus | reverse complement strand
GTAGTGCACTGCATTCCTTATAACGGAACAGATTTGCAGTCTGCCATACTGACAGTAAAAACGGAACACGGCCACATTAGCCAAGAGCTTTCAGGATCCGGGAGTAACGTCCACGGGCGCATACGACGTTCGATGCTTGCGCGCGTATTGTAATCCGATACGAGTCCCGCAACCGTTGACCACTTGTAAGATCCGTTCACGTAAACATCTTTCACATGTCGTTTTTTAGCGTGCGAGGGTTGAATCGCTCAAACGTCATTGCTTTCAATTACCGAATATGTAGAATAATGATTTGATGCTGTGTTTTATGCACGTGAGCCGTGCACGTTCGGCGTTATAAATTCCTTCCCCCTGTCGGTCTGTATGTTTTCGACACCTATCTCGATGATTCGGCGATAGCGTCAGCTGCTCGTTTCCGCCTTTATTCTTGAGCGGTACGGCCCACGCTGCTTGCTCAACGCATCGATGACTGTTGAGTATGTAGTTGTAAACCTCTGTTGAAACGAGAGTACGGACGCATCTCGACGATGTCATCGGCTTGCCACAGTCATCGTCCTCCGCACTATGACGTGTCTTCGAGGGAAATTTTTTCTCGCCGTTGCGTTGCAGTTCGTCACAATTTTCCGTTTCTCTAAACTATGTTGTTTCTTCGTTTCCTCAGTTATTCCCGATCCGTCGACTCATCGTTGTCGATTGTCGATCGAATGATACGTGTATCACCGTCGTTTTATTACGTTGTCACCTTTAGCCGTGCTGACCCGTCGATTGCCGTTTATAGCCGTTCAATAAGCCATTCGATAGCCGTGTCTCAGGAGACTCGTTTCGAGTTGTCGTTCTGTAGCCCGTTCCTTAGCGTTCACGTGCGTTCGCTAGCTGTTCACATGCCGTTATTTGAGCCGTTTTTTGACAGTGATTGACTCCTGTTGATTTAATCGTTTTAAGTAATCCGTAGCCTCGTTCCACATGTCGTTCTGACCCGTTCGTAGCCTCGTTGACAATCGTTTTGACTCGTTCGTAGCCTGTTCCGGGACACTGTATGCCGCCTCGTATGTAGCCTTTCCTGACGTGTTCATAGCCTTGTTCGCAGCCGTCCTTGAGATGCTCGTAGCCTCGTTCGCAGTTGTTCTTGAATCGTTCGTAGCCTCGTTCGAGACCGTTTCCTCTTCGATCACTGCCACTCATTATAGCTCGATAATCGTCGGATAATCGTTCGTAGCCGTTCGGTAAAAGTTGTTACAATAGCCGCTCCTAAGCGTGTCACACAACACATTACAGATTATAGCCGTTTCGAAGTAGGTTAATCGAATACGACGAAGCTCGTTTATCGCCAGCCTGCAAAGCTCGCAGGTCCTTCTCGAACGCAGTCAGCTTCGTCGTCTGATTCTTTTTGATCGATTTTTCAACGTTTTAACGCATTCTTCCACGTACAGTTTGTTGACGCATCGGTATCAGCCTCAGGTTGCGCTACACGGCGAATCTTGCCGCGACCTCGCGTCATAGTCCGTTGCGACGCGACACAGAGCGTTTTGACGCAAGTAACTCGTCACCAATTTACCCCAATGATCGCTCGTGCTGATTTCTACGTTTCTCCGTTCGATAATAAATCCAAATTTTGTTATAGGCATTGTTTATCGATGCGAGTGACGGTCGATCGACTGATTAGTTTCGTCGAGGCGCCGTTTA
This sequence comes from Camponotus floridanus, assembly GCF_003227725.1. Classification (NCBI taxonomy): domain Eukaryota; kingdom Metazoa; phylum Arthropoda; class Insecta; order Hymenoptera; family Formicidae; genus Camponotus; species Camponotus floridanus. Next base: position 681,038 of record NW_020229224.1, on the reverse strand, counting down.
ATTATAATAATGGCCGGCTTCGCGAAGTTCCTCTATGATCGACAGGATCTCGTTGTCGTGAGCGTTGTGGCCAGCTCGACGCGAAGCATCGAGCAATCGTAGGCGATCCACTATCTCGTTGGGATCGTCCCAGTGCACGTAATCGATCTTATTATGGTTAGCGTCATTCGCGCGAGGCGTGATACTCCCGTTCCCGTTTTTTTCTTTTTTGATTCGATCGACATCAACGACGCGATTATTGTTTATACTTGTATCCCTTTGTTCTTTAAACCTTGCGCATCATATTGACGTTTATGCGCCACTCGTCCGCCATCAATATGCTCTTATATTTTTGCACATCGTCCTCAGTGTATACACATCATCGGGAATTCTCTTGAAGATCAACTCGTATAATCCCGGTGTACCATGTATCTCACATTGTCTATGATTATAGAGTCATCTTTGTCAATGTCGAATCGTTTGTTACCGAGACGCATTCCATTCTCGTCGAAATAGACCGTACACGTGATCGATCGCGTTTTTTCTTTCGTCGCCGCTAAGAAGAGCGCTCATGAATACATGTATTTTTGTTCCACTGGTCCCAAGTGCTCTCGTAACACCTCTTGACTTTCCGACGTTTGTAACATGTTTTGAACGGATGTTTCGAGCGGGTTGCCCGTGGTTTCGAAAAACATCTTCGATCGCGAGTGATTCGGGTATCGCGAGTTGCGCAATTCTCGGTTGTCGCGGACGGGTGTAGAAGTTATTGGCGGTTCATCCGATAAAGCATCCGATAGATCGGATATACGCGGCATCGATAAACGCTTCGCCTTCGATCGTTCCTCTTTTCGGTGTCGCATCCTCCTCCTTTCCCTCTTCCTCCTCCTCCTTGTATCGCCTTGATGGGTAACGTTTTAATTATAGCGTCAGCGTTACTCTCCGACTCGTTTTTCACCGCGATTGCGCTAGAGTTGTCGACGATCTTTTGCAGTGACTCGATAATAGGTCTAAAATGGGTCTGTGACCGCGATATCTTCGTCGATCTTACCGGTCTTTAAAGCGCGATGTTTCTTGCGGATCGATTCGCTCGTTTTCTCAATCTTCACGAATATATCGCTTCTAGCCATGTTGACGGAATATCGAGCATTTCACTCTTCTCGACGGGAATGTCGACAGCGACTAATCGTTTCGCGGTATCGCGAACACGTTAAATCCTTTCTATATCGCCCGTTCGTAAACGCGCTGTCCTTATCAATCACTAGGAATCCATACTTTTGCTGCAACAAGTACGGCATAATTCACTGAAATCCTCGTACGACATGTCGGTATTCACGTGAACGTTGTACACGTGTTTCAAATTTGTACCGTCCTGTTTGAACAAGATCAGCAGGTTCGCGTTGTCGCGTATAAGAGGTTTTGGTATTCTCGTGTACGTCTGACAAAGATAGAAGCAGTCGACGTTCGAGTGACGACCCATTGAGAAGTACTCTCTTATCGTATCTTGCTTGTTGCACGCCACGTCATCGAAGACAAAAATCGAGTTTGGACGTGCCTCGCTTGGTGGAATGACGTCACTGTTATTCGAGAACGTAAAGTAGCCGATTTCGTCGATCAGCGTCAATAAATTCTCCAGATATCGATATTTCGGCTGTTTGCAACGACTTCGAGTACACGTACACGTTCTCGAAACGTACACCGTGTGGACTTTCCAGTAGACTTATCAGAACGTTGGTTTTACGACAATTCGAGGGACCGCAAACGATCGCACGTATAGTAGTCGGTAGCATCGTACCGTGTCTGCGCATCGCCGCGTTGTCCCCATCGATCGTAATCTGTCGTCGCAATTCGTCACGCGTATCGTCAAAGGCTGTTGTACGAACCGCATGTTTTCTGTTTCGAACCAATTTTGCGAATGATCGCGAGGGGGAGACCTATTTATAGAGGTATCTAGACTTGAAACCGCTCAGTATCAAAAATATTTCTCCTTCTGTCGGATGAGAGAGACATTCTCGGGTTTACCGCCAAACAACTGCAGTATATCCCGAAGATTCTTTTACTGCAAAATTTCGGTGATTACGATTCGGTGGAACGATTGTGGGACAAGCTTCCAGAATATATAAAGGCTGATCCTGAGGTACGACAATTTCGTTCGTGCATGCGACATTACAACCAGCTGTGGCTGCGAACGCACATCGACAGTCCGCCTCCGTTGATAAAAGATTGCGACGTATGTCAGCAAGAATCGTAAGAGGCAGCGGTCTCTTAAATCGTACGATAAACGCGCTTCCGATCGAATTCCATATTCCCGGCTATCAGTTTTGCGGTCCAGGCACGCCGTTGCAGAAGCGATTAGCCAGTGGCGATCGAGGTATAAATTTATTGGACGCGGCGTGTCGCGAACACGATATAGCGTACTCTCGGAGCAACGATCTCACCGAGAGACACGCGGCGGATAGGATACTCGTCAAGAAAGCGCGAAATCGTATTGGTGCGACAGATTCGACTCTCGGTGAGAGAGCCGCCGCCACAGCTGTCTGGGCGGCGATGAAAGCCAAGACGAAGCTCGGTATGGGCCTGAAGAGGACGAAGATGAAGACGAAGAAGAAAACTGCGAAGAAACGGATACTTCCGGTAGCGAAATGCGGCGGCGTATTACCGATTCTACCAATGCTGGGTGCGCTCGGATCCCTGATCGGCGGAGCGGCGGGTGTAGCGAAGGTGGTGAACGACGGAAAAGCCGCGCAACGTCAGATGCAAGAGATGCTACGTCACAATCGCGCCATGGAAGATCGCGGATTATATCTCGCTCCTTACAAACACAGACGAGGAGTCTCAACGAGAAAAAAAAACGTCAAAGAAACGTTAAAAATGCCGCAGTGCGCAACTACAATTGCTACAACTGGCGAAACATATGCGGATTCCATATTTTAGAGGCGTTTTCATGCGCAACTCTCTACCGATCGGTGGTATTTGACAAAACGAGCATCGTAAATTTAGATAGCGTCGAAGGACCGGGTACTCATTGGGTAGCATACGCAAAGAGGGGGAATCGCGTTATATATTTCGACAGTTTCGGCAATCTTCGACCACCGATCGAATTGGTGCGATATTTCGGACAAAACGTAACGAAGATACAGTACAATCACACACCTGTTCAAACTTACGATCAGAGCATCTGCGGACAATTGTGCTTGCAGTTTCTTCGAACGGTCGATGCGTGCGAATTTAAAGACGGATATCGCGATTTAACTCAGTATTCGTTAAATAGTTTCGTCGACATGTCTATGACATTCACGTTGACTGGGAATGGTAGCGTTCTCGCGGCAAACTTCTTTCCCACTGTAGATTTGAGCGACGATGAATACGAACTCGGTCTAACGGATTTTGAGAAATATTACACGATACCGAACGTGAATTCCTCGAATAATAAATTTTATTTTGGTAAAGACGACGCGGAAATTACGATTCCCAAGGGATTGTACGAGTTGCGAGATATACATGAATTTTTGAAACGTGCAATTTCACGGAAACATCGCGATAAGAAACATATTGACGGCGGTGACTATGAAGATGGTGAATATCCGATAGTGCTCCGCTAATTACAATATGATGAGGAGCGAGATCAAATACGCATACAGATTAAACTTTAGCAAACCCGACAACATTGGATCGCTGCTAGGATTCTCGAATCGTATTCTCGAGCCGGGAAAATGGTACGAATCGAATATGCCGATTAACATCATCAATGTTAATATTATCCGCGTAGAATGTAACGTCACCGCGGGCGCGTACAACAACGGAAAACTCGTTCATACGATACACGAATTTTCACCGAGAGTACCGCCGGGATATAAGATATCGGAAACGCCGGCGCAGATCATTTACCTGCCGATCATCGCGCGGAGCATTACGGATTTAACGTTACGCGTCGACCAGAACAGACGATTGCTCAATTTTCGAGGAGAAGAGATCACCGTAAGATTGCACGTACGACGGCTGCGGCGATAACGTACGTATGCGACATATGAGATGCTCGTGTTGAACGGATCGAAAGACGTGAGAGATACGCAATCTTTACGAAATCAGCGACACCAACAACAACGTCGGCGTTCGCTAATATCCAATCATCCGAGAAAAAGAAACTCAGCGCATCGAACGTTGCGTTTTTGCAATCTTTGGAATTCGCGGTGCGAAACAGCTGAACGATGACCGACGATCTCAACATCGGTGATGAACCTATTTTTAACGATACAACAACAGGATCTGTATATGCTGCCGCATGAGAGTTTCCTATACATCGAGGGACAACTAACGGAAAACAGACCAGCAGCCGAAGGAGAAAATGAATTGGTACTGGAAATAATTGCGTCGCATTCATGTTCGATGAGATTCGATACGAACTCGACTGCTTGAGATTGATCGCAATAGAAACGTAGGTATAACTACTACGCTCAAAAACTATGTAACGGTATCATCCGATAGAAACGTGATTATGAAAAATCCCGGCTGGGATGCGTCGACTAACGCGAATGGACGTTTCAATTTTTGCGTACTGTTCTACATGTTGCTGGGATTTTGCGAGGATTACAGACGCGTTGTGATTAACGCTCGTCACGAATTGATCTTGATACGATCGCGCAACGACGATAATTGTTTGTTTGGAAATTCGGCGCAAGAGCCTGTGATCAACATATTCAAGATACAATGGCGAATGCCTCACGTGCTGTTGAGCGAAATCAAAAAGTTGTCGATGCTGCGTGCTCCGGAAAGCGGACGATATCTCAGCATGGCTTTTCGCTCGTGGGATCTGTACGAGTATCCGCTATTGCAGCTTACAACCAAGCATTCGTGGGCCATTAAGACCGCGACTCATCTGGAGAAACCACGATACGTTGTCTTCGCTCTGCAGACAGGTCGGAAGAATGTCATGTCTAAGAATGTGAGTCAATTCGACAACTACAAATTGATCAACGTGAAACTCTATTTGAATTGGGAATATTATCCGTACGACGATATGAATCTGGATTTCGATAAAAATAGATATTCCATTCTGTACGACACGTATATGCGCTTTCGAGCCGAGTCTCTCCGTCGGGATGTTTCTATTTTACGGTCCGTTCGTTATCGATTGTTCTCGACAAAACGAATCGGTCAAGAACGCAACCGTGGATGTGAGATTGGAATTCGAGTGTAAGGAGAACGTGCCGCCGAATACCACTGCGTACTGTCTCATCATACACGATCGCGTGATCCAGTACAATCCGTTGACCAACGTTGTACGCAAAATCACCTAAGTGTTTGCGACATCATCGACGAAAGAGAGAGGGGAAGAGGAGCATGATATAAATAAAAGTCTTGCGAGATGGTTTTAGAGTTTTGTCATTCCTCTCGACTGGCGAATCGAAGAGAGAGAGAGATCTCTTCATGTCCGTACCAACGTTTGTGGATCTGTGAGGATTTACCATCGGCAAACTATTCTTCGTGAAGGAAGCGGCAGTCTTGAGAAAGGGATATGTTCTATGGCATTACTTTTTCGCAAGTCTCGTACCGTGGACAAAGCTGCCAGATCTCCGCCGCAAGCAACATGCAACACGGCGTGGAGGGGGTAATGAGGATGTAAGCGTAAGCGTACGTGTGAGCTCGGCGCTTCGGCTAGCTTCGGATAGTAGAAGAGGACAGAATACAGTCTTCTGTCTCCTTCCTACCGAAAGACGGGCAATACGGAAATACGCGACGCGTCACGCTCCTCGATATTTCGATATGCGCTCAATGTTTCTTTTACAGCATTTTTATTGTATAATGTGTTTATAATATGTATCTGTATATATATATGTATACACATACATATTATAAACATATTATAAAGAATAATATTTAAATAATTATATTTGTATTATATATATATATATATATATATATATATAATATTTAATATATTTATAATATATATATATATATATATATGTATATATATATATATATTTATAAATATATTTATAATGTATTTATATATATATATATATATATATATATATATAAATACATTATAAATATATATACACCGTACAAATATAAATATGTACTAATTATATTACAAAAATATATTATAAAACTATTTAGTTTTTTATAATAATTTAACACTTGTTTTCTCTCTCTCTCTCTCTATATATATATATATATATATACAGTATATATATATATATATATATATATATATACATTTAAAATAATAAAATAAAAAAAATTAATGAGTGGCGATTTTCCACACCACCCACGGGGTATCACCAATGGCGCGTTAGATTTTTTTATGTGGATCTTCGCCTAGAGCCCTATTATACCACATTATTTTATCATTTACAAGTATGATGTCTGTTACACAGACAAGATGTTTTTAATATTTTTACTTTCCACAAATATGATGTCTGTTACACAGACAAGATGATTTTAATACTTTTACTTTCCACAAATATGATGTCTGTTACACAGACAAGATGATTTTAATGCTTTTACTTTCCACAAATATGATGTTTGTTACACAGACAAGATGATTTTAATACTTTTACTTTCCACAAATATGATGTCTGTTACACGGACAAGATGATTTTAATACTTATATTTTCCACAAATATGATGTCTGTTACACAGACAAGATGATTTTAATACTTTTACTTTCCACAAATATGATGTCTGTTATACAGACAAGAATATTCTTATTACTATTTTTAACAAATATGATATTTATAACAGACGAAATGTTTTTCACGTATTTATCTTTTACAAGCGTAATGTTTGTAATAAATTTATTATTTATGAGATGATGGGCCAGCTATGTCAATGGTATCTGCAGCATGTAATTTTAAAACACTTTTATTTTTTTTAGCAACGGTAGCATATAACTTATCCGCTGACATAAGAGACAAATGCTTTTCATCAATTTTCATTTTGATAGCTCTCGCCTCTCGTTTTTAATGCAGATTTAAATACACAAATAGCATTAACAGTAGCTGATGAAAAACTATTACGTTTTTTTGTTTTTAAATTATTTAAAAGAGAAAACATTCTCTCCGAATCGGCATTTGAATTTGGAAGAGATCGAATAGTACTTATAATATTTGTTAAATTGGGATATTTAGCAAGATTGTTGTGTCGATTTTGTAAAATTTTTTTCCACATGCTGTCGAAATTTAATGTAGAAAAGTTTTGTTTTTCTTCTATTGTAAAATCTGAGGGTAAGGCCATCCATTCCTTCTTTAAATCATTTTCATCAAAACCGCCGATAGTTTTAGCTATAAAAGAAACATCATTGAATGATGTTTCTCTATTGTTATCAAATAAACTTATATATGGTCGAAAAACTTGTAACTTTGATAAAAATATATTATTTAGAGGTAATCTTTTACGAATTTCTTCTGCAGCAGTCACATAAAATAATAAACAATTCTCTCGAACAATTGTAACTATATTTATGTGACCTTTCAGCGTTAATTCGTTTAGATATTCCTCACATTCTGATCCCAAAATAATTTCATTAGTAGGTTTTTGATTTTCTTTTAATGAAAATATAATATTTGAAGAAAATGGTTTTAAATATTCTTCTTTTATAAAATTTCGACAGATTTGGAAAAGAAAGTTTAAAGATTTTGGATATAATAAATGAATCCTTGTTTCTAATGCTTGAAAAAATGCATTAAATGCATTAAAAAAATTCAAAACATATTTTAAAAATAGAAAATAAGCTTTTATCTCCACGTTGTCCATCATAGACAAGAGATATTCTCCAGAATTTGTTTTTTCGCTCACAACCATTTCAGTAAGAAAGTATTTAATTGTATCCCAAGATTCAAGAAGTCTTTCAATACATAAATAATGCGAAAGCCAGCGCGTATCAATATTTTGCGATTTGTTTCTTGGAAACATTCACAAAATTCACGAAAAATAGCCGTACGTTTTGGACTGCTATTGAGATAAGTCGCAATTTTTTTTAGAAATTCTTCGCAATATGCAGGCATTTTAGAACATGCAGCGTGCGCTGCTAATGCGGAGGAATGACATGGGCATGAAAACGTTAATAAATGTGGACATATTTCTTCTAATTTTTTTTTAAACGATAAATGTTTTCCTGTCATAACAGATGCATTGTCACATGATAAAGCTACGATATTTAAAAATGGAATCTGTAATTTCCACATTTCACATTTAAATGCCTTAAACAACTTTTCTGCACTTGAATCTTTGGCATCAATATCAATTAATTTAACTAATTGTGAGCGAATATCTAATGTCCTATATCTAATGGCGAATATCTAATGTCCTAATATCGAATATCTAATCTCTGGATCAACGTATCGAACAAGAAAAGTCATCCACTTATCATTAGTTATATCAGATGTTTCGTCAATAAAAATTGAAAATTTTGTATTCTGAATTTTATTGACGACACGATCTGTTTCAACTGGGCATAAAACATTTGTAATAATGCTTTTACATTTTGTTCGGCCCATACTCATGCTTTTTAACACATTAGGGTCTTTTCCAATATGTTGAAAAAAGTTGAGAATTTCTTTTGCAGTTTGATGCGAAATATTTTTATCAGCAATTAATGCAGCATATCGAATTTCTGCTATTTTTTTTCGCTCTTCAAACGACAAAAGTGAATCATCTGTTATGTTTATATTTTCGTTTGTATTCTTTGTTCCTGTTTTAATTTTACATATTTCTATATGCGCTTTGGATTCTGCGTGGCGATAAATTTTCGACAAATCACCTCTCATTGATTTATCACAAAATAAACAAAAAAATAAATTTTCATCATGTGATACTTTGCGTAACCATGGCTTAAATAATTCTATTTCTAGCCATTGTTCTTGAAATTTATATTTTTCGGATATTTTTTTATCTGAATTTTTATTATTATTTTCACACACATTATTAGTATTTAAAGCTAAATTATTTTCTTTAATATTATTTTTATGACACGCAGAATCCGCATGTCTTAAAATATGTGTATTGCACGAAAAATTTTTATTGCATATACTACAATAATAAAGACTATCGTCGGATGGTACTTTGCGTATCCAAGATTTATATCGATCATCATTGAGCCAAGCATCTGAAAAGCTTCGCTTAAATTTTTTTTTCAATTCATCACTCATTTTTATGAAACAAAAAATAGACAGAAACAAAGAATTAAAGAAGCTAAAGATGAAAAATGATATATATATATATATATAGAAATTTGAAATAATCAGAACTCACACACAAATCGGGATTGTGACAGTTCTTGAACACCAAGATTTCAGAGCACGTATAAAAAAATACGTTTACTTGACAGTACAAGGCAACAAGATTATCTGATGAAAATAAATGCCGCGAAATAAATGAACGGCGTAAAACAAATTAAACGGCATGAAACAAATAAACAAATGCCGAGTGTGTCTCATTGTCTGTTCATCCAAGCACGGCGACAGATCGAACATGTCTCGTAAGTAAAGCATTATTTATACAAAGATATTAAGAAATAATTTAATCTTTAATTTCTATTTTAATTTTTTTCTTCATAATTTTATAGAAAATCTTAATGAAGAAATGAATGCTTTGGTGCTGCAAGACAATGCGCAGCCAACGATGCAGCAGCTGATGCAACAAATGTTGCATCAGCAACATTTGTTGCATCAGCTGCAAATATTTATGCAGCAGCAGCAGCAGCAGCAGGAGCAGCAACAGCCGCCACAGCCGCCACAGCAGCAGTCACAGCCACAGCCGGAACAAAGAGGTATATTATTACGAATTAATATAATATAATTTAAAGAATAGACATACACACACGCGCGCGCGCGCGCACACACACACACACGCACGCACACACGCACGCACACACACACGCACACACGCACGCACGCACGCACGCACGCACACACACACACACACACACGCACGCACGCACGCACGCACGCACAAATATATATACATACATAAATATATATCGTTTGTTTATTTTCTGAAAAATAAAATAAATAATGAATAAATTATAATTAATAATGCATATATATATATATATAATATACATATATATATATATATATATGTATATATATATATATACAGTATGTGTGAATTAACGTGGCCCGTAGTGATTTATTGCGAAGTTAATGGGTTTAGAAGAAAATAGTCCAAACAAAAATTGTATGGTTACAAGGGGGACATAATATAATGAAACTTGTTCAGTTACAGGTGGCGCCACTTTTGAGATATCTTGATGGAAGCCATTTTTGTAAATGGAAGTTGATTTTTTTTTCTAATAAAAGTTGTAGCAAATATTGAAACGAATACAATGGTTTTTGTATTTTTTTATTCAGATCATTTTTGACCGAGTTACAGCGCTTTAAAGTTTCAATATTGCCAAAAACTGCTGTATTTGTCTTGATGCCAGCCACTTCTATTTGAATCCAAAAAAATGCAACAAAGAACAAAGAACAGTCGATTTACTTTTTTTAAGTAGAATTGTACATTTATTATTTTAATATTACAGTTATAAAGTAATTTTAATATTTCTTTTTCCCTTCGACATAGCCGCCATCATGTAGAATGCACTGCTGCAATCTTCTCATCGTCTCCTTTTCGACGTTTTTTAACATTTCGGGGGTCATGTTGGCGAACCTTACGATGATCGGTATTTCACGATAAACTAAAACACTTCAGTTCCGTAGGCATAATACGTACATAATAAACACAAATACGAGCGTATGCTCAAATATGAATGCAAAAACATAAACACGAACGAACTGCCAAATGTAAACAAATAAATGCCAAGTTCGCCGGTTTTTTCTTTACGGAATAATTCAGTTTTAACTGAAGTAAGTTAGTTTATCGTGAAATATCGATCAAATTCAATTTTCTCTGCCACCGTAAAAGTAGACATTATTAAGCAACTTAATGTTTCATTACACAGTGCTGAACTTATTTGATCGATATTTCACGATAAACTAACTTACTTCAGTTAAAACTGAATTATTCCATAAAGAAAAAACCGGCGAACTTGGCATTTATTTGTTTACATTTGGCAGTTCGTTCGTGTTTATGTTTTTGCATTCATATTTGAGCATACGCTCGTATTTGTGTTTATTATGTACGTATTATGCCTACGGAACTGAAGTGTTTTAGTTTATCGTGAAATACCGATCATCGTAAGGTTCGCCAACATGAAATGTTAAAAAACGTCGAAAAGGAGACGATGAGAAGATTGCAGCAGTGCATTCTACATGACGGCGGCTATGTCGAAGGGAAAAAGAAATATTAAAATTACTTTATAACTGTAATATTAAAATAATAAATGTACAATTCTACTTAAAAAAAGTAAATCGACTGTTCTTTGTTCTTTGTTGCATTTTTTTGGATTCAAATAGAAGTGGCTGGCATCAAGACAAATACAGCAGTTTTTGGCAATATTGAAACTTTAAAGCGCTGTAACTCGGTCAAAAATGATCCGAATAAAAAAATACAAAAACCATTATATTCGTTTCAATATCTGTTACAACTTTTATTAGAAAAAAAAATCAACTTCCATTTACAAAAATGGCTTCCATCAAGATATCTCAAAGTGGCGCCACCTGTAACTGAACAAGTTTCATTATATTATGTCCCCCTTGTAACCATACAATTTTTGTTTGGACTATTTTCTTCTAAACCCATTAACTTCGCAATAAATCACTACGGGCCATGTTAATTCACACATACTGTATATATATGCATTATTATAATTTATTCATTATTTATTTTATTTTTCAGAAAATAAACAAAACAAAAGAGGAGGCGGCCGGGCCCGAGCTAGGTGGTACATACAACGGGGCAGGGGCAACAGGAGCGGCTGGGGCGGCCGAGGAGACGGCCGCGGCCGAGAAGTCGGCCGAGCCCGCGGAGGCCGAAGAGGCGGATGGGGGGATACAATTATTAAAAACTATTATTATTATTAAAAATTTTTAAAATTATTATTATGAATAAAAAATATAATTAATAATTTGTAGAATATTTATTTATCCAATATTTTATCCTTTCCTTTTATCCTTTATTCCCAGATATTTTTTTCTCCTATATATGAATGTGGTATAATAGGGCTCCAGGCGAAGGTCCACATAAGAAAACCTAACGCGCCATTGGTGATACCCCGTGGGTGGTGTGGAAAATCGCCACTCATTAATTTTTTTTATTTTATTATTTTAAATGTATATATATATATATATATATATATTTATATATATATATATAGAGAGAGAGAGAGAGAAAACAAGTGTTAAATTATTATAAAAAACTAAATAGTTTTATAATATATTTTTGTAATATAATTAGTACATATTTATATTTGTACGATGTATATATATATATATATATATATATATATAAATACATTATAAATATATTTATAAATATATATATATACATATATATATATATATATATATATATATTATAAATATATTAAATATTATATATATATATATATATATATATATATATATAATACAAATATAATTATTTAAATATTATTCTTTATAATATGTTTATAATATGTATGTGTATACATATATATATACAGATACATATTATAAACACATTATACAATAAAAATGCTGTAAAAGAAACATTGAGCGCATATCGAAATATCGAGGAGCGTGACGCGTCGCGTATTGCCCGTCTTTCGGTAGGAAGGAGACAGAAGACTGTATTCTGTCCTCTTCTACTATCCGAAGCTAGCCGAAGCGCCGAGCTCACACGTACGCTTACGCTTACATCCTCATTACCCCCTCCACGCCGTGTTGCATGTTGCTTGCGGCGGAGATCTGGCAGCTTTGACCGTGGAGCGTGCTTACAAAATCGGAGCGATGTCAAGTCTCATGGTTGATTAGAAATCATCACGGATTATAATGGGAAGACGGAAACGTTCCGTATGGTTTGGCTAAGCGTGCGATTACAACAGCTGTCGTTGGTACGATACACGAAGAAGAAGAAGAAGAAGAAGAAGAATCGTCTGTCGTGTACGTTAAAGGACTTGAAAAGCGAAAATGGCTGGCCGATATACTAGACGATGCGGGGAACGGCTATTATTGAAACCTTGGATGCGGATTACGAAGATATCGATGCTCTAAATAAATTAGATGATACGAATAATATGCGATGTGGAAAACATGTTAAGAATTGGGCATTACAAAATGTATTCAAAATATTTAACTGGTGGTCGCGACGCCAGAAAGAATTGCAAGAAAAATAAAATATGTAAACATTAATAGGCGTTATCTCTTATTTCCCCATCCTAATCTTTTATTTGCGTTTTTATGAATTCTTTTGTTCGAGCGTCGCCTTCTCCTTCTCCTAAATTCGTTATACGTTAGAAGCATTGATCCGCCACCACTACATTATATTTTTGATAGATGAGCGTCGGGTATAATCGATTAATTACTGCACGGCCAGTGTCCCGTTAACTGCTCGTGGATTCACTTTTCATAACCTCCCAGAAAAATGTACTACGTTGAAAGAAGCAGCAGCAGCGGCATCGGAAGACACGTGAATAATTACGTGCTGAGTCATGATAAAACTCCATCGTTTGAGAACAAATACGACGAGTAAGTTTCGTTTAACATTTTTTCTATTTTTACAAATTGTATTATTAGTATTACTTAATTTTAATTTTTCCCGTAGCATTTCGTCGGAGTGTCGTGCGGTTCGCATACTAGGCAGACGATACGCATTGACAGCTACGGAATTCAAATTCCTCGAAATTGGTATCAACGTAGGTCCGCCGAGTTACGTGGAGATTATCATAGGAAATCATCGGGGAAAGGAACTGATATTATCTCTCGAAACATGGAAGGGACTCTGCGAGCAACGTCGCAATATTCTAAATCTCCTTCGGAATGACTCTCACGACATTTATAATTTTATAAGCGTTGGACCGCTAACTGTGCGAGTTCGTACGATTAACGATGCCAAACTCATAAGTCTCGAATCTTCGAACGTATGCATGATGATGGTCGAATCGACGTTACACCGTATGTTCGATCTCGATCAATGCATAGATGTAACTTTTGATCGATTAGATAAAATTATCCAAACAGTTGATGTCAAATTTACGCAATTCTCCAATATCGCGTCCACTGTAACGGATCCTAAAGAAGTATCAAATGTAATACGCGCAAGTGATGCTTTTAACAAGCATCAACTCGTCGATTGCGAGCTGGCGGCTTTAGCTTTTAGTCCATATAATACGTAAGACAAAAAAAATATGTAAAAACATGAATAAAGAGTTTTAAGTTTACTATATCGTGGTGTACTTTCTTTGCATTTGCCCATCCCAGCTTTCATGCATAGCTCCTTGCGAGAAAGTTATTATGAGAGAGCAAACACTAGGAAGGAAAGAGAGAGAGAGAGATAAGGATACGTCGAACGGAAAAAAATCTAGAATTACTTATATCGGGGGTGAGGAGTGTACCGCGAAAGCGCTGATATACGAGCGGCGGAAGCAAGGGTGCAAAGCAGCCGAACGGTGCTGATACGTTACAATTCTTCCGAGAAAAAAACATGTAAGATGATTCTAAGGTGTTTATATTGTCAAGTACCGGAGGATTCTTACTCCTCGGGTGATGGATATAGAGGAAGAGATTAAGGATGAGATTAAGAATGTTTTAAGAGATTAAGAATGTTTAACGTATGTCGTTGTGCAATCGCTACACTAGTGTGACCCTTCGAAGCATAGAGAAAAACCATGGATCAATCAGTCGTCTCCGAGTTCTGATCGAGAGAAGAAGAAAAATATTACGATTCTAAAAGTGGTATCGTTCGTATGGGAACGTAGTTGTTTCATATTTGATTGTAAAATTAAAAGACAATTTTATCAATACATATATGTGTGTGGACTATAGCATATAAAATAATATTACAACAATGGAGTTGCAAACACGTATAGACGAATGGAGGCGCATAATCATTCTTTTCCGAGATGACAATAATGCTATGGAAAAATCGAACACTAAACAGATGTCGATAACACAATATGTGCGCGATCGAGAATTAGGCATACGAGGTATGCGTAAGCAATGTTTCGTCAAACAAGCCGAGGTTACTGTACGAGGATGGGTATACCGAATGGCCCGATCATGTACAACTGAAAATTTTTCGTGAAATTCGGAAGACACACTTCTCCATTGATGTAGACGATGATGATGATTACTCTTATTTCGGTAGTAAACGTAAAATTACTCGGATCATAGACTCAGAAGATGGTTGGCAATACCAATATATTAGATGCTATAATTGCGATCAAATATTTGAATGTGAGAACCATGTTTATATATGTAAAAATGTCAATTACAGTTGGGTAGATAGGTGTATCAATGACTGTACATACACGCCGTGTATAAATATACGTATCCCAACAGGTATAAACCAAACGTACATAGATTTAATAATCTGGAATGATTTTGATCATAATATTAAATATGATGATTTTAGAAAATGCATTATTGGTAATCATCATAAATTATTATTATATATAACGCGGTATTGTACACAATGTCAATCTCGTAAATGTAAATGTCCGCCTGAAATTATATACAAAAAATATTCATGTGAAAAGAAAAAACAACAAGAAGAGAATGTACAGGTAATGGATAATTATGCTAATATAATTACGAAATTAATTTAAAATATTCAAGTAATTATTTTTGGGTGATTTTTTTTGTAGGAGAATGTTTCAGGAGAGATGAGAAATCTGAATGGAAATCAGAATGGAGATCGAAATGGTGATCAAAATGAGGATTTAGAGAGAAATCATAATGACGATTTTTATGTAAATTTTGATGAGCTATTCGCATCCTATAATAGATTAAATTATATATTTTGCTTATTATTTTATACTTATTATTTTACACTTATTATTTTATTAGTCATACACACATTTTATTAAATTTTATATTTTAATTTAAAAAATATGTATTTATTTACGCGCCTTTCCTTGCGCTCCCATTCCTTACGCTATCTCTCTCGCATGCGTTCTCCTCACGCCATCGCTCCCTCTCTCTCGCACGCGTTGTTCTCGCACGCGTTGCCTTTCAAAGAAATGCTGCTGTTTATATTGTTTATAAACCGAACGTGTTCGTACGCAACACTGTTTATCAACTGGGCATGTAATACAATATTGTGTATCATTGCGATAAAACATCTAACACGCGCTGCTTCCGAAATCCCCTCCGTCCCGCGTGACGTCATTCCCCCGCGCCACCGTAATCCCCGCGCGCCTCACCCCCCTCCCTGAGAGGACCTGAGTTAGAACTCTACCTATTATCCTACTGAGACCGTTTCCTCTTTGATCACTGCCACTCATTGTAACTCGATAACCGTTCGTAGCCGTTCGATAAGCCTTTGTAGATGTTTAATAACTGTACAATAACCGCTCCTAAGCCGTTCACTACAGCACATTACAGATTGATAGTCGTTTCTGAATTAGTGTTAATCATACGACGAAGCTCATTTATCGCAGTCTGCAAAGCTCGCACGTCCTTCTTGAACGCAGTCAGCATCTCGTCTGATTCTTTCTGTTGATTCTTCAACGTTTTAACGCATTCTTCCACGTACAGTTTGTTGACTGCATGGTATCAGCCTCAGGTTGCGCTACACGGCGTATCTTGCGCGACCTCGCGTCATAGTCCGTAGCGACGCGACACAGAGCGTTTTGACACAAGTAACTTGTCACCAATTTACCCCAATGATGCTGATTTCTTCATTTCTCCGTTCGAATAATCCAAATTTGTTGATAGGCATTTTTTTTTCGATGCGAGTAACGTCGATCGACTGATTAGTTTCGTCGAGACACCGTTTAATTTATAATAAGGCCGGCTTCGCGAAGTTCCTATATGATCGACAAGATCTCGTTGTCGTGAACATTGTGGCCAGCTCGACGCGATGCATCGAGCAATCGTAGGCGATCAACTAGCTCGTTGGGATCGTCCCTGTTCGAAATTAAAATCAATCATTTCGAGTTCGGAAATCGCATAGCGGAACTCGCATCTTTTCGCTAATAAATATTCGAATATTTATTATATTTAAAATTAACGAGCATCGAGAAAGTTCTCGAAATCTTTGTTTATCGAGAAAAAACTCGAACACTCGAGCTATCTCATTTTTTTCCGTCAAAAAAAGACGCTCGTTATTGCTGCGGACAATAACATTGTCAACCGCCGTTAAGATTTGCGCCGCTCATGGGCATGCGCGCCCATGCGTCACGATCAGCTGATCACCAATCAGCTGATCTTAAAAGATTGCGCGCATGAAAAATAAATTGTTTATGACATGAGACGTCATTATCGGCCAATGACACACGTCGCAATCGTATCACCGCTAAAATCTTAAATTAATTGGTCCACGTCGACGCGGGCCAAAAATTCCGAGCGCCTTATAACGGGCGCCGCGCGTGGACCAGGCAAGTCTCGCACTTAACGCTGCTCGCAGTACGCTTTGAAAAAACCGCTTAGAATAACCGCTCAGTTTAACCGCAAAATACGTCGACCGCTTTGTTTCTCGGACTTCTCTGTACGTTTTCTGGATCTGAAATTTTATGTTCAGTTTATTGTACTTTGTTGATTGTGGTGTACTAAATAAAACGCAAAAAACCAAAAAAAGGAATTACGTGTCGTGGCAAGCTTTTCATGTTCAATTATCTGTTCGCGGTCATCCATCTGCCGCGTCATCAAATTCTCGCGCTGCCGCAGCAATCCGCGCTCACTCGCGAACAGTCCCAGTGCACGTAATCGATCTTATTGTCGGTTAGCGTCAGCGTCGCGCGAAGTGTGAATACTCCCGTTCCAGATTTTTTTCTTTTTCAATTCGATCGACATCAACGGCGCGATTATTTGTTTATACTTGTATCGCTTGTTGCTCTTTAATTGATCTTGCGCATCATATTGACGTTTATGCGCATTCGTCGCCATTAATATGCTCTTATATTTTTGCACATCGTCCTCAGTGTATATGATGTCATCGGGAATTATCTTGAAGATCAACTCGTATAATCCTGGTGTACCAATGTACTTCACTTTGTCTATGATTATAGAGTCATCTTTGTCAATGTCGAATCGTTTGTTACCGAGACACATTCCATTCTCGTCGAAATAGACACCGTACACGTGATCGATCTCGTTTTTTCTTTCGTCGCCGCTAAGAAGAGCGGCCATACTTTTGTCCCAGTGGTCCCAAGTGCTTTTGTAACACTTCTTGACCTTCCGACGTTTGTAACTTGTTTCGAACGGATATTTCGAGCGGATTGCCCGTGATTTCGAAAACATTTTCGATCGCGAGTGATTCGGGTTTCGCGGGTTGTGCGATTCTCGATGTCACGGACGGTTATCGGCAGTTCATCCGATAGATCGGATATACGCGGCGTCGATAAACGCTTCGCCTTCAATCGTTTCCTCTTATTCGGTGTCGCATCCTGCTTCTCCTCCTCTTCCTTCTTGTATCGCTTGATAGGTAACGTTTTAATCTTCGCGTCAGCGTCACTCTCCAGCTCGTTTTTCACCGCGATTGCGCTAGAGTTGTCGATGATCTTTTGCAGGCTCGATAATAGGCCTAAAATGGGTCGTGACCGCGATATCTTCGTCGATTTTACCGGTTTTCAAAGCGCGATGTTTCTTGCGGATCGATTCGCCCGTTTTCTCAATCTCCCGCGCATTCTTTTCACGCTCGCGAATATTATCGCTTCCAGCCATGTTGACGGAATGTAGAGCGTTTCACCCCTCTCGATGAAATGTCGACAGCGACTAATCGTTTTGCGGTATCGCGAACACGTTAAATCCTTTTCTGTATCGCCCGTTCGTAAGCGCGCTGTCCTTATCTATCACTAGGAATCCATACTTTTGCTACCAACAATACATAATTCACTGAAATCCTCGGCATAATTCACTGAAATCCTCGTACAACATGTCAATATTCACGTGATCGTTGTACACGTGTTTCAAATTTGTACCGTCTTGTTTAAACAAGATCAACAGGTTCGTGTTGTCACGTATAAGATGTTTTGGTATTCTCGCGTACGTCTGACAGAGATAGAAGCAGTCGACGTTCGAGTGACGACCCATTGAAAAATACTCTCTTATCATATCTTGCTTGTCGCACGCCACGTCATCGAAAACAAAAAGTTTCGAGTTTGGACGTGGCTCGCTCGGTGGAATGATGTCACTGTTATTCGAGAACGTAAAGTAGCCGATTTCGATCGATTGATGTCAACAAATTCTCCAGATATCGATATTTCGGCTATTGCAGCGACTCGAATACACGTACACGTTCTCGAAACGTACACCGTATGGACTTTCCAGTAGACTTATCAGAACATTAGTTTTATCACAATTCGAGGGGCCGCAAATGTTCGCGCGTATAGTAGTCGGTAGCTTCGTACCGACGTACGCGCATTTCCGCGTTGTTCCCCATCGATCATAATTTATCGTCGCAATTCGTCACGCGTATCGTCAAAGGCTGTCGTACGAACCGCATGTTTTCTCTTTCGAATCAATTTTGCGAATGATCGCGAGGGGGGAGACCTATTTATAGAGGTGTCTCGACTCGAAACCGCTCAGTATCAAAAATGTTTCTCCTTCTATCGGATGAGAGATACATTCTGCAGTTGTTTGGCTTACCGCCAAACAACTGCAGTATATTTCGAAGATTCTTTTACTGCATAATTTCGGTGATTACGTGGAATGATTGTGGGACAAGCTTCCAGAATATATAAAGGCTGATCCGGAGGTTCGATAATATCGTTCGCGCATGCGACATTACAACCAGCTGTGGCAGCGAACGCATCGACCGAGTCCGGCTCCATTGATAAAAGAATGCGACGTATGTCAGCGAGAATCATAAGAGGCAGCGGTCTCTTATATCGTGGGATAAACGCGTTTCCAATCGAATTTCATATTTCCTGCTATCAGTTTTGGTCCAGGGACACGGTTGCAGAAGCAATTAGCCAGAGGCTATCGAGATATAAATTCATTGGACGCGGTGTATCGCGAACATGATATAGCATACTCTTGGAGCAACGATCTCACCGAGAGACACGCGGCGGATAGCATACTCGTCGAGAAAGCGCGAAATCGTATCGGTGCGAGAGATTCGACTCTCGGTGAGAGAGCCGCCGCCACAGCTGTCTAGGCAGCGATGAAACCCAAGACAAAGCTCGGTATGGGTTTGAAAAGGACGAAGATGAAGAAAACTGCGAAGAAACGGATATTTCCGGTAGCGAAATGCGGCAGCGTATTGCCGATTCTACCAATGCTGGGTGCGTTCGGATTCCTGATCGGCGGAGCGGCGGGTGTAGCGAAGGCGGTGAACGACGGAAAAGCCGCGCAACGTCAGATGCAAGAGATGCTACGTCACAATCGCGCCATGGAAGGTCGCGGATTATATCTCGCTCCATATAAGCGTGGACGAGGAGCCTCAACGAGAAAAAAAATGTCAAAGAGACGCAAAAAATGCCGCAGGGCGCAACTATCAACGTACAATTGCTGCAACTGGCGAAACGTATGCGCATTCTATATTTTAGACGCGTTTCCATGTGTAACTCTTTACCGATCGGTGGGTATTTGTCAAAACGAGAGCGGCATCGTAAATTTAGATAGTGTCGAAGGTCCGGGTACTCATTGGGTAGCGTATGCAAATAGGGGGAATCGCGTTATATATTTCGACAGTTTCGACAATCATCGACCGCCGAATGAATTGGTGCGCGATTTCGGACGAAACATAACGAAGATACAGTACAATCACACACCTGTTCAAACTTACGATCAGAGCATCTGCGGACAACTGTGCTTGCAGTTTCTTCGAACGGTCGATGCGTGCGTATTTAAAGACATCGCGCTACTTAATTCAGTATTCGTTAAATAGTTTTGTCGACATGTCTATGACATTCACGTTGACTGGGAACAGTAGCGTTCTCGCGGCAAATTTCCTTCCCACCATAGATTTGTGCGACGACGTATACGAATTCGATCTAACGGATTTTGAGACTTATCACACAATACCGAATGTGAATTCCTCGAATAATAAATTTTACTTTGGCAAAGACGATACAGAAATTACGATCGTACGAGTTGCGAGATATATATGAATTTTTGAAACGTGCAATTTCACGAAAACATCGCGATAAGAAACACGTTGACGGCGATGACTATGAAGATGGTGAATATCCGATAGTGCTCTGCGCTAATTACAATACGATGAGGAGCGAGATCAAATGCGCATACAGATTAAACTTTAGCAAACCCGACAACATTGCTGCTAGGATTCTCGAATCGTATTCTCCAGCCTGAAAAATGGTACGAATCGAACATGTCGATTAACATTAACGCGGATAATATTAACATTATCAACGTTAATATTATCCGCGTAGAATATAACGTGACCACGGGCGCGTTCAACAACGGAAAACTCGTTCATACGATACATGAATTTTCATCGAGGGTACCGCCGCGATATAAGATATCGGAAACGCCGACGCAGATCATTTACCTGCCGATCATCGCGCGGAGCATTACGGATTTAACGTTACGCGTTGTCGACCAGTACGGACGATTGCTCGATTTTCGAGGAGAAGAGATCTCCGTAAGATTGCACGTACGATGGCTTCGGCGATAACGTACGTATGCGACGTATGAGATGCTCGTGTTGAACGGATCGAAAGACGTGAGAGATAACGCAATCTTTACGAAACCAGCGACACCAACAACAACAACATCGACGTTCGCTTATATCCAATCATCCAAGAAAAAGAAACTCGGCACATCGAACGTTGCGTTTTTGCAATCTTTGGGATTCGCGGTGCGAAACAGTTGAATGATGATCGACATTCTCAACATCGGTGACGAACTTATCTTTGACGATTGTATCGTCAAGATCGAGACTCATACGTACAACCCGTTCGCCAATACAACGTTCGGACACAGTGACGAGATAAGAATACCCATACAACAACAGGATCTGTATACGCTGCCGCATGAAAGTTTCCTATACATCGAAGGACAACTAACGGAAAATAGACAAACAGCTGTCGGAGGTGATGTGGCACTGGGAAATAATTGCGTCGCATTCATGTTCGATGAGATTCGAACTCGACGGCGTTGAGATTGATCGCAATAGAAACGTAGGAATAACTACTACGCTCAAAAACTATGTAACAGTATCATCCGATAGAAACGTGATTATGAGAAACGCCGGCTCGGATGCGTCGATCAATGCGAATGGACATTTCAATTTTTGCGTACCGCTCTACATGTTGCTGGAATTTTGCGAGGATTACAGACGCGTGATGATTAACGCTCGTTACGAATTGATCTTGATACGATCGCGCAACGACAACAATTGTCTGTTTGGAAATTTGGTGCTGGAGTTTGTGATCAACATATTTAAGATACAATAGCGAATGCCACACATGTTGTTAAGCGAAATCAAAAAGTTGTCGATGCTGCATGCTCTGGAAAGCGGACGATATCTCAGCATGGCTTTTCGCTCATGGAATCTGTACGAGTATCCGCTATTGCAGCTTACAACCAAGCATTCGTGGGCCATTAAGATCGCGACTCAGCTGGAGAAACCACGATACGTTGTCTTCGCTCTGCAGACAGGTCGAAAGAATGACATGTCTGCGACTTCGAGTCAATTCGACGACTGCAAATTGATCAACATGAAATTCTATCTGAACTCGGAATCTTATCCGTACGACGATATGAATCTGGATTTCGATAAAAACATATATCCCATTCTGCACGACACGTATATGCGCTTCTGTAAGAACTATTACGGATACGAGTATCTCGAGCCGAGTCTCACCGTTTCGATGTTTCTACTTAATGGTCCGTTCGTGATTATTGATTGTTCTCGACAAAACGAATCGGTCAAGAGCGCAACCGTAGATGTGAGATTGGAATTCGAGTGTAAGGAGAACGTACCGCCAAATATCAATGCGTACTGTTTCATCATACACGATCGCATGATCCAGTATAATCCGTTGACCAACGTTGTGCGCAAAATTACCTAAGTGTTTGCGACAACATCGACACAAGAGAAAGGGGAAGAGGAGCATGATATAAATTAAAGTCTTGCGAGATGGTTTTAGAGTTTTGTCATTCCTCTCGACTGACGTATCGAAGAGAGATCTCGTCATGTCTGTACCAACGTTTGTGGATCTGCAAGGATTTACCATCGGCAAACTATTCTTCGTGAAGCGGCAGTCTTGAGAAAGGTATATGTTCGCATTACTTTTTCGCAAGTCCCGTACCGTGGAGCGTGCTTACAAAATCTGAGCGATGTCAAGTCTCATGATTGATTAGAAATCATCACGGATTATAATGGGAAGACGGAAACGTTCCGTATGGTTTGGCTCAGCGTGCAATTACAACAGCTGTCGTTGGTACGATACACGAAGAAGAAGAAGAAGAAGAAGAATCGTCTGTCGTATACGTTAAAAGATTTGAAAAGCGAAAATGGCTGACCGATATATTAGACGATGCGGGGAACGGCTATATTATTGAAACCATGGATGCGGATTACGAAGATATCGATGCTCTAAATAAATTAGATGATACGAATAGTATACGATGTGGAAAACATGTTAAGAATTGCGCATGCAAAATGTATTCAAAATATGTAACTGGTGATCGCGGCGCCAGAAAGAATTGCGAGAAAAATGAAATATGTAAACATTAATTATGTGTTATCTCTTATTTCCCCACCCTAATCCTTTGCTTGCGTTTCTAAGAATTATTTTGTTCGAGCGCCGCCCCCCCCTTCTCCTAAATTCCAATGCGTTAGAAGCATTGATCCTCCACCACTACATTATCCTTTTGATAGATGAGCGTCGGATACCAATTAATTCTTGTACGACCAGTGTCGCGTTAACTGCTCGTGATTCACTTTTCATAACCTCGCAGAGAAATGTACTACGTTGAAAGAAGCTGCAGCAGCAGCAGCAGCGGCATCGGAAGACGCGTGAATAATTACGTGCCGAGTCGTGATAAAACTCCATCGTTTGAGAACAAATGCGACGAGTAAGTTTCGATTAACATTTTTCTATTTTTACAAATTGTATTATTAGTATTATTTAATTTTAATTTTTCCCGTAGCATTTCGTTGGAGCGTCGTGCGGTTCATATACTAGGCAGACGATACGCATTGACAGCTACGGAATTCAAATTTCTCGAAATTGGCATTAACGTGGGTCCGCCGAGTTACGTGGAGATTGCCATAGGAGATCATCGAGGAAAGGAATTTATGTAGTGTATAGTGTATAGTGTATAGTATATTGTGTTTTGGAAAGCTCTCGAGGTCAGCTACAAGAATATGTAATAAAAAATAAAGGGTGCCATTTAAAAAAATTGAGATAACCTTCACGTGACCTTCAAATGACTCTTCAAGGTCAAATCAATGGTACCATCTTATGGTGCCCTCGAAACCATACAAAACATGTCCGAACCATTTTTCTCTAAAATAAAAAATGAGAGAGATATTTGGGGTGGACACTTAAAATATATATATATATATATATATATATATATATATATTCCATATATATATATATATATATATATATATATATATATACACACACATATATTTATATATATATATATATATATATATATATATATACAGGATGAATTTATTAACTTGAGACTTAGAAATATCTGGAGAAATAAGCATTACGAAAAAAATGTTCCATTAGAATGGTTATTTATTGTGAGTCTCCTTGCCTCTCACATTCGGGGACTCATTGAAAACAAGCACCCCGAATGTGAAAGGCAAAGAGATTGGCAATAAACAAGCACCCTGAATGTGAGAGACAAGAGGACTCACAATAAACAAGCACCCCAAAGAGATTATAATTTTCGTCACGTCCACATCGTTCATCCTGAGTAAAGCTAAGAATGGATAAAAAATTATCGTAGCTTCTACGACCATTCGAAAATCTTGTTTCAGACAAAAATTACTTTTCTTCAACGTAGCATCCTAATGCAATAAAACATAGAGATTCTCCTTAAAGAAAACGAAGGATAATCAATTTTCGCCGAATGAAGTGCCATCTATCAAGAATCGAAAAAAAAGGTTTAGATAAAATTTACGTATTATTGGACATAGAATCCGAATTTGCAATAAAAGATGGGGTTCTCATTTAAAATTTCAACCTTATGTCCACCCCCAAGGGGGAGGGCGAAAAGCGGTTAACTTTTGCTGGATAGAATTGCCTTCTCGAAAATATTGAAGATTTATATGGAACATTTTTTTCGTAATGCTTATTTCTCCAGATATTTCTAAGTCTCTGGTTATAAAACTCACTCGGATGCGTGCGTGCGTGCGTGCGTACTGTTGCGCCCGGAGCGAGGACTTTGATATATATATCGAAGACGCGCACTAACAGAACGGCTGTTGCGGATCGCGTAAAATAAATTAACACTTTTAAAGATAACAAGGAACTTTAATACGAACACAGAACACACACGAACAACAAATTAACACAACAGATTAATAACACAATAATGGCTCGTAAGAAAACACGTCCATATAGCTAGACAGCTCTGCTCAGACTCAGCTGACTATCGTTGTTTATCAACATTCTTCTTGTCAACGTGATCCGGACAACGGTAGGGCCGAAACAACTCGTGCGCGCGCATAACAGTACATATAAATAATTTTTTTCTAAAATTATATAAAATAAAATAAGATATAAAATAGAACATCCTTAAGAGATAACATATACACACAAAAGCCAAAGTAATATCATATTGAGCAAATTTACATCATATTTTAGTCAATTTGATGCCAAATAATATTAGTTTGACTTTTGTATTCTCCTTATTAAATTATTATATAAATATGGATAATAATATAAATGGGATTATATAAATATATGGTAAAAATAAAGTACATGTTAAATAATATATTTTTTTATTTATGTTTTATAAAATTTTGCGTTCTTTTTGATTTGTTGATATTTACTTTTTTTCATTACTTATTTTATTTGTATTTTGTCGCATACACAAAACTACATAAAATTCAATAATTTGTACTAATACTTGATCACCATAATCTTTACAAAGAAACGATAAGGCAGGTGTATAAATGTCTTCAATTATTAATTCAAATTTTCTAAATATTTAATAAGATTATATAATTTTAAATTAGGATGTATTATGCGTCTTTATGTTGCATCTTTGTGTGTTTTCATATTAACTACTCACATAGCACATAGTCCATTGAACATCCAAGGGACGTACGATTGGTCCGGATGTCCGTACACATCCATTAACTGTCCATGAAGCATACATGTTATGTCCCAATGTCCATCTTATTTATGTCCACAGGACGTCCTATAGACATCTAGTAGACAAATATGGATATCCCATAGACATCCATATCAGACCAATCGGATGTCAGTGAAAGTCTGGTGAATGAAAATACACCCATACAGCACAGGTAGATCCTGAGTATGTACTCTATACTGCGTTTACTCTATACTGCTAAAATCTACGTTTGCGATGTATGTATACTATATCGCAAACATAGATTGTATATCCCACTAATATTCGATATACGTACTATGATATTGAGAATATACGGAGGAGTTTCTATGTCTGACTTAGAAACCTACTCAGCATATACTCAGAATATTTCTTATATTATGAGTATATTTTTAGAATATTTGAAGCATATTTTTACATTAATAAGTTATATATGAATATAGAAGACAGTTGGACTATATGTAGAATAAAAAGTAGATTCTTCATATAAAAAATAAATAAAAATGTGAAATTATTTACTTTATAAACAAAGCTTCAGACAAAAATGTTATTTTTAATAGATGAATATAAAACACCTATTTATATTAATAGGTGTTTAAAAAACACAATAATAGGTTTAAAAAACACCTATTATTGTTTATTAAATGATTCTTATTGAAATATTTATCTCGATTATCTCGATAATCTATGTATAATTATGTAAGTATACTCGGCAATAAAAATACTTTAATAAACACAATAAATGGATTATTTCTTATTTTAGTTTTAAATAATCTGTTTAATATTCTGAATTCCAACAAGAAATCCAAATTATTAGACAAATTACTTTAAATTAAGTAAGTTTATTACAAATTAAACTGACTAAAAAGAATAAAAGAAGAAATTTTGGAATTTATGTTAGTACCAGTCATTTTCATGAAAAATTGAGTACGAGTTTGATAGCGCGCGTAGCAGTAAAAAGAAGAAACACATGCAATATTATAAAGTATCCTGAACATATACGAAAAATAATATATTAATAAGAGATATTCAAAGTATATTTTGAGAATATATGAGAAATAATATACAACAAGAGATGTTATGGAAATGTTCTCAATATGTGACATAGTCTGTAACGTATGTTCACAGTATGAGTGTGGAATATTTGAATGATATGTGCTGTATGAGAAGCATCGAAAAATAAATTTATTGTACAAAATATTTAATTAAATTTGTGTGTCGCTTTACATATATCGCAAATGGATTTATTAACATAAATCGGATGCGATTTGGATCCATTAAGTATCCTGTGGCGGATATCCGATGGATGTTCTAAATAAAAGATACAATAAACGTCCATAATTCGTCCAAAAGAATCAAATATAAAATGGATATATTTTGGACATCCAGTGGATATCCTTTGATGGCCGTGTAATGGATATCCAAATGGATAAACGGACGTCATAGGACATTCGTAACATGTCTATGGACGTTCCAACATAAAACGGACATAATTTTGACGTCCGCTGGATGTCTTGTGCTATGTGGGTAGTAAAGCTGCAGGAAAAGCAGAACATGTAGTAGAACTGATAAATGCATTTTTGCATATGTCACATTTTATGATTGATTTGATTTCAGTATGTAATTTGGTAAATATCCAGTTACGTAATAGATAATATCAATAGATAATGTCAATGATTTTTTAATGAAACTGAACGAACTTCACAACTAAACATAACAGGGCATATGTCAAGTAGCGCCACGTAGTGGCCTTAGGACATTAAATGCAACGAAAACATCCCGTAACAAAGGATTTCAAGAGAGTGTCAGGGGGCTGATATATTCTTACTTATTTTTTTGCAGCAATCGATAATTAAGTCTATAAATCAGCATCAGTTAGCCATTGCCGATTGATGGCGCTATGGTTATAATTTTATCGTTTTCTTTACCGCGAGCTTAGGAACGAATTAATGAAAAATGTGATTTGATATGTATATGTACATATTGCTTATGTATACAAGATGTTTATTTGAAATTTTCTATCCGTTTTGATGATTGGCTATTTTTTGCGAAAAAATACATCAATTTTGCTTTAGAGGGGAATATATAAATACATTAAATGCAACGAAATTTTTTCATCCTTTTCGTCGGAATAGCTTTTTTTTTTACTTTTCAAAAATCTTAAATAGCAATAGGGATCAAGTGATATATTAAAAAAGTGATATATTTAAAAAAAAGATATTTTGATTCTCTGTATATTCTTTCTTTTTTTTTATTTAAATGAATTATTTTTCGAGAAATCGCATTTAGAAGTTTTAGGTATCAAAAGTGTTTTACATACAAAGATACCTTTTGGAGTACAATTTATTCATCATTACAATAAATGTTAAAAAGGGTCTATATTGTTTTCTAAACAATAATATAAACGATTCTTAAATTCTGAACGAACATATTAAAATGTTTTTACAGGAATAGTATTCTTGTACAATTTTTCAACGCAAATCGTTTATCACTGGTGTTTCATAAACAATGGATTTTAAGTATCTCCACAGAATAAAGTCTTTTTCAAAATGTCCATTCAGAATTTGAGAATTCTTTATATATTATTTAGAAAACAATGGAGCATTTTGACATTTGTTATAATAAATGACAAATAAATAAATTCTACTCCAAATTATATCTTTTTATATAAAACATTGGTAAATGTTTATTTTAGATTACACAATTCAAAAAATTTTCATTTTCACATATATTGTAGAAGATACATTCCTAAGTAATACACCGTTTGAATTTTGCAACGAATTTTGAAACTCCTTTAGTTTTTAAGTTATGCACTTATGAAGTTTTATACTTTTGTCATCTTTTCGTTATATCCTATTTATGTGTTTACATTTTTTGTTTACATTTGCTCATCATAGTTTTATATTATATTTTACTTATGTGTTTATATTTTTTTGTTTACTCGTTGTCACTTTCATTTCATTAAGCTATAGAATTATTGTTTAGTTTTGTTAAGTAAAAATTGCTCTTTTTATTTTACCTAAACTTTTAATAAGTGTTTGTATATAACTTCCTTTGCTTTGCAAAGTACATGCGTGGACACCGCATGTTCCGCCTCCCCCTACGGGGGGGGGCTTTACTTTCAAAAGATATAACCCGTACGAAGTCACAAAATTTAAACGATATATTACTTAGGAATGTAGCCTCTACAACATATGTGAAAATAAAAATTTTTCGAGCTATGTAACCTAAAGAAAACATTTGCCAAAACATTTTTGACACTTAAAACTTTCAAGTGTGATTTCTCACTTAAAAAAAAGAAACAGAGTTGTACAAAGAATCAAAGGACCTTTAAAATCATATATCACTTGATTCATATTGCCATTTAAGATTTATGAAGGCGTAGCTACTCCGACGAAGACGATAAAAAAATTTAACGTACTTAAATGTCTCCCTTGAAAATAAAATTGACATCTTTTAGCATTTTTCCCAAAAAATAATCAATTGTGAAATAAACAGATGGAACATTTTAAAATTAACACTTTATATATCAAGCGACGTAGTAGCGTCGTAACGTCAAGTACATAAAAAAAATATTTTAAAAATTAAGTCTCTCTGAATAAATATAAAATGCGTTTTAATTTCTTAGGGCGAATTTATGTATAATATTTCTACAATGTAAAATTGATTTCAAATATATTGATGGCAAATATTATATTATCAAATATTATCAAATTTACAAATTGCTCTTAAGTACTTGGCTAATAGTAATTATTGATTTCTTATTTTAGTTTTGATATTTTATTTTTTAGTATTTTTTTAGGGAAATTATTCTTTAAGGTTTTATTTTTTTATAAAAATGATTTTTGTGGAAAAATTATTGTAATTTATTTTTAAGAACTTTTTTTTATTAAACATTTTGTTGCATACAAGGTAGAATATTTTTTATGTACTTGCCGTAATTTTTTACCTTTATAAGATTTTTTAGAGGGATTGTTATCTAGACTGGGCAAACGATAGTCAAGAAACGAAGTCAAAGAAAAGATGTAACAGTTATACTTCCAAAGTCACGCAATCAATGGAAAAGTGACTTAGGTCGAACAAACAATAAGGTCTAAAAAATAAATAAACGATCGTTTGAGAGGTGTCCATTATACCTATTCAAACATTCGTTCAATGTTCCCTTTTCGATAAAAGAATTTCTTTCATGCGGGACTTAGCCAAGTGCGATCTCTTTTAAATTGGAAAATGAATATACATATAATTATTTATTATAAAACTTGAATTTATTCACAAAATAATTTCTATTTTTACACATAATATGTATACAGGGTGTCTGTCATATCATCTGCCAAGAAAAAATCATAAGTAGATCTCGTTAAACCAAACTAAAAAGTCCTATATCATTTTGCAAACATTTACGTAAAATTTCGAGATATTAATTGAAGATCGCGTGAGTAGAAGCACACAGTGAGAAAAGCTACTGTAATTTGATATTAGGATGCGTGGCGAAGCAGTGAGCGGGGCACTAGTCAAAAGTAACGTTGAAGCGCCGCATGCGCTTCGATGTTATGTCCGCCAATCGATATTACGACGATGCCATAAATGCAATGAAATTTAGGGTAGGCACTTTGAGCACCGTCTTTAAAGTAAGTAAGGAAGTCATAATCGTCATGAATGTCATCTAAGACCTTCGCAGTCGCATAGCTTAAACGACGCGTCAAAGAACATAAGTTGTTTGACAAAAATGCTCCTTTCTACAAGATCTATTATCCCTTACAGTTTGTTGCAGAGGAATCATCCTGTATAATACACACACACACACACACACACACACACACACACACACACACGCACGCACGCACGCACGCACGCACGCACGCACGCACGCACGCACACACACGCACACACGCACGCACGCACGCACGCATCCACACGCGGCACACATATACATTATTTGGGTAAACCTTCGGAAAACCCATCTATGTGAAATAATGGATAAGAATATCCAATTACGTATTTTTACCTCCTGAAACTTAAAAATGACGATCAAAAAAGGTAAATTAAAGGTAAATAAAAAAAAGGTAAACAATTTAAATTTATATAGAATTTAATGCAATTTAATACAATTAAAAAATATCACAAATATATGTGTACACACACGCGGGAGGTGCAAGGGGGGCCTTCGGCCCCTACTCTTTCTGCAACTACCCCGCCAGTAGGCATGGTGGACCTCACTTTACAACTTACAGCATATATCCATTATGATTGAATTTTTTGAAAAGCGTCCCCTACCGGCGGAGTGGTTGCGGGAGGGGGAGTCGAAGGCCCCCCCTTGCATCCTCCGCGCGCGTGTGTGTGTGTGTGTGTGTGTGTGTGTACACATACATTTGTGATATTTTTTAATTGTATTAAATGTATTTAAAATAATTATTTTTTTATATAACAACTAAAATAGTAAGTTTATGAAAAAAACATACACACACACACACACACACACACACACACACACACACACACACACACTTGACGCATCCTGAAAGTACCTAACCTAACCTGAGTGTAACATTAATGTTTAGTTAACACTGATTTTCATTGGCTTTTTTACGTTTTTCAGCGTTCTTTGCTGCTATTTTTTGTTTCTTGTTTCAAAAGCCATTTTTTTAGTTTCAAATTTGTGTTTAGATGATAAAAATACGTAAGAATTGGATATTCTTAACTACTATTTCATATATACGTTTTCCAAAAGTTTATTGATATTTTGCGTTTTTTTTCGACTTGCGAGTCTGACGGCTATTTTTAAGTTTCATATTCGTGTTCAAGAGGTAAAAATACATAGGAATTGGGTATTCTTATCCATTATTTCATATAAGTGGGTTTTCCGAAAATTTACCATTATTTGTTGTACTATATTATAATAAACAATATTTAATAGGTCAGTGAGTAAAAGGTCAGATTACAACAATGTTTTATATATTCTCATATATATATATGTACATATATGTATTATATATGCACATGTATAATATAACATGTATTATTCACATGTATTTAAGCGTTACTATAGCTATATAGATCTTTCTTTGCTTTGAAAGTGATATTTTCGTAGGTATTTTTATAAAGAACATTCGATTTCTATTAATTCAAATTCAGACTAGCGCTATCGCGCTACTGAAGTCATCCCGCGTCTCAATTAGTAAATTTTACTACGAAATGTTTCAACATCCAGAACGAGACCTATAAGGTGAGGACACGCGTGTCATTCCTTTTATCATTGTGATATAATACATCCGCGCCAATTCGAGTCATATATTTCAACCGACATAACGCGCGTGCGTAACTATAATGTGTCCTCGACATCAACTAAGTAATATGGCGACTGCCTAGCATAATTAGTCGGTTTGCGACCATCGGCGCGTGTAGATCAATGATAGAGGAACGACGACATTGAGTGACGGTTCTTTGTAGGTATCAGCACAAGCTTTCTCACGATAACTTTTAATTGTATATTCTGAATTTTCGATTTTTATCAAGATGAGTTTATATCTCTTGATATATATACGTGCTCTTTAATTTTGACTATGAAAGTTGCCTTTGTAAGTCGATTTTGAGAGAATGTATTTGAAAGAATCGGGGATACGTGTCAAAATAAACGTAGATTGAACTTCATGATACATCAAGTGTTTGCATTGTTACCATCAGTGATCCTTTTGTGCCAGATTTTAGAAAAAATGTAATAAGAAGAATATAAGAAAAAAATTTTAATATTTCCTATAAGATATGATTTTCTCTCTACAATGATTCTAAGATAAATATCCGAAATTTGTAATGTTTAGGTTTTGAAATATGAAAGTGATATTTTTTGTTAAAATTGCTGTTTATGTCTCTCTATCGTAAGAGTGATTGTCAAATTCAACATGTGATACAAGAGTGTATAAATAAATTTACTTTAAATTAAAGATTTTTGATACGTTTTATAAAAATTATATAACACTCAAAAGTAATCTTAATAATATAAAAATATAAATATAAAAATTACAAAGATAAATATTTGTTTTTATTTGTATTCGTATATTATTATTACAGCCATACATATATATACAGAAATCAAAAATAAAATAACAAATATAGATTTTATAAAATTTTAATACATATACACATACATATACATAGCATATTTGAGATTATTATATGTT
This sequence comes from Camponotus floridanus, assembly GCF_003227725.1. Classification (NCBI taxonomy): domain Eukaryota; kingdom Metazoa; phylum Arthropoda; class Insecta; order Hymenoptera; family Formicidae; genus Camponotus; species Camponotus floridanus. The sequence continues at coordinate 647,563 of NW_020229224.1, read as the reverse complement.
ACAGTAAGATATTAATGAAAAATTTTTATAAATATTATTGAAAAAGTTAATAATAAGTATGAAATCATATCTTTTTACAGAATATGGTGTGCATATATTATTATACTATATAAAAAATTCTTAAACCAAAATATAAAATTGTAAAAATTATTTTATTAGAAATATTTAATTTCTATGAAATATGGAACTTCCCCATGTAATTCTTTTAACTATGTACAATAATATACATGAAAATAATTTTATTATTCAATTTATATACAACTTAAGAAAAAATTAATGAAAGATAAATAAATGATAAAAATTTATCATTTACAAAATAGAAAAAAATAAATATACTTTAAATTGAAGATTTTTTTAATACAAAAATTTTATAAAAATTTTATAAAAATAAATTATTTTATAAAAATTATAAGCAGTCAAAAATAATGTTACATATAGATATAAGATATGAGATATATAGATATGAGAATAGATAAATATTTACTTTTATTTGTGCTCATACATTTTATTATATAGATTGCTATTCATATCGATGATCATTATTGTCTTTCCTATACAAATACAGTATCATTATATGTAATATCAAAGCCTATAAATTCGCATATAAAATTTTAGTTAATAAGTTGATAAAAGAAAAGTTTGTTAATAAGTTGATAAAAGAAAATGGTTGCTATAAAAAAGTGAGTTGTAAGAGATTAAAAGAATCGATCTCTCTTTAATATGCTAACTAAGAGAATACATGTAGATACATAAGCTAGAGTCATTGAACTTTACAGTTGCCACGTGTATAAATGTGTTGTTATGTGATGAATGTGTTTTTATGCAAAAGATTAAAGATTAAAAATTAAATATTAAAGATTAAAAATTAAATAAATTTCCAAAAAAGACAAAAAAGGGGAAATTATTAGTATTCATTATTATTCATTATTATTATTTCGAATTGTTTTTCTTTCAATTTGAAAATTTAAATAGATCTAATTCTTAGAAATATTAAAATGCAAATCGAATTAAATCCGAATTTTCTCATCGTTGCTAACCAGCTTCCATTCAATAAATACAATAATTCTAATAATTATTGTTTGATTCACTGCAATCTTAATCAATTTGAATTCAAATGATTTTAATTGCCGCGAGTTTTTACTTCACTCAAAACATTTTATATTTATATAAACTTAAAATTTAATAATTAATTCATTTTTAAAAAGTACATAATTAGTAAAATTTGGCCATCCCTTTTTGCTTTCAATATATTATATGAGAGAACAAATATAATAAAGTAACAAAAAAAATATATTTATATATGTACTAAATTTCTAATATATTTATCTCTCGTATATATATATATATATATATATATATATATATATATATATACGAGAGATAAATATATTAGAAATTTAGTACATATATAAATATATTTTTTTTAATATACATATATATATATATATATTTATATATATACACATATATCATATACAATTGTATAATATGTTATAATATTAGAACACACAAATATATTATATTATATATTTATTTTAATCTTTATGCATTAGTACTTAACATTATTTTTTAGCAACGTGATTCAGAGTTTTCTATTCATTACCTTTTTATCTCACATTTTACTTTATTTTGTATTTTATGTTGAAAATATTTATGTCACAATTATAATAATATAGAATATATTTTTTTTAATGTGTGTGAGTTTATATGTATTTATCTGTATAGAGAGAAAGATAAAAAAAGGATGATGAGAGAGAGAAAGAGATAAAATATAAAGAAATAAAAAGATTGTTAAATATCTATCCTAAACAGATGCTGTTAATTAAAAGTAATATCCAGTATAAGTAGATACAAAATAATTATTATAACATATTAAACATTTGTTTTCATATAATCTATAATATGAAATTGTTTTTTATAATAATATAAACAATTATAATATAAACAATTATATTATATATAGTTGTTTATAATTTTTTATAATGCTTACATTTTTTATTTTTTCAATTTAAACATTTACAATAAAAACACGCACACAAAAATATATATTCTATAACACAAATATGTATTTAAAAAAAAATTAAATAATTCCTCAAAATTCTTCAAGATTTCAATTTCTAATAAGATTTACAAGGAAGGAATTTCAAAAGAAAATTTAAAATAAAATAGCGACAAAAATGATAATGAAAATATAACAAATATAACAAAAACTTTAAATTTCAATTAAAATTTTATTAGACTTTATCTTATCAATATGTGTTCCGCAAAAAATCTTTATTTTTCTACAGCTAATTATACACAGGACTATAATTATATTACAAATATCTTTACATTTTCTTGAAAAAAAATCGGTTCCAACTTGCTCTCAAAAGAATACAACATCCCATAATTCTAGAACCTCTCTACCATATGTATTTACCATTTACAGAAAATAAACCTGATTAAAGACATTTAATATAAGCAGCGTTAAAAAGACATACTTTTACAAATTAAAAAAGATTAATAATATCTCAGATATAATCATGATAAAAAAACTAATAAAGACTATTATTTTACGGATTATTGTTATAGATAATATTAAGTGTATGAATTAGTATTAATTTAAATCATATATATAAATGTGCGATAAAATATTTTCTTTCTTCTATGTCATATCGTTCTGATTTCAATGTTTTCCGGAAATCCGAAATTACATACAAAGATTTACTATGTTCAGATGCATCTCGAGTTTTACTGCTTTCATCATTCATATAGTTTTAATAAAAAATTAAAAAAAAATTCTATGCTTAACTGCGTACAATCATTAATATGTCCGCGGCATTAAAACAATGTCAGTGTGTGCATGTATTCCTACATCTATACAGGTCGGCGCGTACACGGAGGCATTCGCGTCTTTAATAGAGCGGGACAGAATGACGTAAGACGGCCTTCCACGTGCCCGTTCTCGTCGCGCGTGTATCGCTCTATAATCTTAATGTTTTATAATCGAGTTTTTCCTGAGAATGCCAGAATTATCGCATGCATTCCATGATTGGAACAGTTACGGTTTTCAGCATGCTTAGCAAATACGCAAATTAAATGACTTTAATGTTTGAGTATATTAATCATCAACACGTGCCAAAGAATGAAAAATCATATTTATATAAATTGACATTTTTCTCCTAAAAGAGTCATTAAGAAGGATTATTTATACAAACTATTTATATCATATTATATATTTATTACACGAAGATACAAAAAAAATAAGAAAAATGTTTTTATTATAATAAAGATGTAGCTTAATAAGTCTAACTTCAGTCTCACACACACACACACACACACTACTTTATAATAGGATATAATACAAATATCCTGGAAAAAGAAGTTTATAAATAATTATATACAATTAGATAAATTTAAATATAATTATATATAATTATATACAGAGTGAGCCATTTTAATTTATCCACCCCAATAACTTTTTTATATTTGAATGTACAACAAAATGTTTCAAATAAAAGTTGCTTGACTTCGAGGGGGACAGAAGATGGGTGGCAAAAATTTGACCTTGGATAGTCATTTGAAGGTCACATAAAGGTTACCTTCAATTTCTTAAATGGAACCCCCTATTCTTCATTGCATATTCTTGTAGCTTATCTCGAGAGCTTTCCAAAACACTATAATTAAGTACCTTTTCATTAAGTACTTTTTGAGTTATAAGGCTTGAAATAATTTCTTAATTTTACGTAAACCATAAAATATCTAGTAAACAATTCATTTTTCGATTATCTTATCTTAATACTTTTATGTACAAAATAATGAGAGGAATCAATTGGTGTAAAGAAAACACATAGTTGTTTCGAAGAAAAAATATGTAATTTGCAATTAACAATTACATATTGTTTCTTAAAAACAACTATGTGTTTCCTTTACACCAATTGATTCCTCTCATTATTTTGTACATAAAAGTATTAAGGTAAGATAATCGAAAAATGAATATTTTACAAGATATTTTACGATTTATGTAAAATTAAAAAATTATTGCAAGTTTCATAACTCGAAAAGTACTCAATGAAAAAATACTCTATTATAGTGTTTTGGAAAGCTCTCGAGGTCAGCTATAAGAATATATAATCAAAAATAGGAGTTTCCATTTAAAAACTTTTAATTGATTTTTCCGTGTCCTTAACAACACTATCCAAGGTCACACTAACCATGCTATGTAATGCGCCCCTTAAAATCCTACAACTTTTGTTCGGAACATTTTTCAAGTAAATGCGTATTTTTCGAAATACCAGCCTGATACGGTCGCTCTGATACACCCTGTATATTACTTTTTAATTATTAATTATATATTATTTATTATAATTACTATTAATTATAATAAGTTATAATTATTAATTATATATTACTTTTTAATTATTAATAATGTAATAATATGTATATATATATATATATATATATATATATATATATATATATATGTATATACGTGCCTTGAGATGCAGATACTCATTACCTGCTCAAGTTTTCACACATTTACATATCAAAGACAATTGTATTTATTTATTATATATCATATCATTGCGCGTCACGTCTTGCACGTGGTAGAAGAGACTCGAGGTCAAAATAATCTCACATATATACACCGCGCAGTGGGTAGGAGAATAAGGCTTTAGCATTATTTTGGTACAGGCACGTGCAGTGACGTTAACGGTAATCAGGTCATCGCCTGCATCGATCGTGTCGCCACGCGCGGAGAGCGAAAAGATATCCACGTATAGGACACATAGGTCATTATCAAAACGCCGGATGTTATTCCAAAGTCAAGAGTGGGATATTAAAAATGATACGTCGATTCATTGGCATTATATACGCATTTTGCAAAAGATAAAGATTTCTATTCAAGATAAAGTTTTCTATTATCTTTTATATATGAATTTTCAAAATAGGAAACTTCATAATTTATAGCAAATATAAATTTTCCGGAGTATAATAAAATAATAGGTTAACAGATTTAAAAGTGCATGATTTCTAGCAACTTTTTATCGTATACAAATAATTTAGATACATATACTCTTACATGTATTCTTAAGCTATTTTAAAGTAGATTATATATAAATAAAATTGAATATATATGCTCGTGGAACAAATATATCACAAATTATCTCACGCGACAGAAATCTTTTATATTAAATATATTTATAGATATCTGATATTTATTATGTTTTTGCAAACAATTTATAGAAAAAAATTAAATATGTCGGTATTTTTTAATTATTATTTTTTGAAAACAATAGTTTAAAAAATTATTTAATTCTATTAGTTTTAAAAAAAAGAAAAATCAATTTTGCTAAATAGTTTAATTTCAAAATAATATAATAATATTTCCATTTAATATCATTTTTGTAACTTATATTGAAAGAGTTTTCCAAAACACTAAACACTAGTAAAATATTTTTTCATATATTTTTCGAGTTATAAACTTGAAATAATATTTTAATTTTATATCAATTATAAAAAATATCTTGTCTAAAATATTCATTTGTCTATGATCTTATCTCAAACGTTATGCACAAAACATCGAGAATCAATTGATGTAAAAAGCTGTTAAAAAATATACAGGGTGACCCATTTTAACTTAGGCAGCCAAATAACTCGAAAAATAAGCACACTACGAAAAAATGGTTAGAATCAAAATTTCGTCATTTCGAGGGGGACGTACAATGACGTTAAAATCAGCCTCCCACCCCTCCCCCTGGGCGGTGAGGGGGGGCAAGTTTGAAATCTTAAATGGAACCCCCTATTTTTCATTGCATATTCTTGTAGCTTATCTCGAGAGCTTTCCAAAACACTATAATTAAGTACCTTTTTATTAAGTACTTTTTGAGTTATAAGACTTAAAATAATTTCTTAATTTTACATAAACCATAAAATATCTAGTAAACCATTCATTTTTCGATTATCTTACCTTCATACTTTTATGTACAAAATAATGAGAGGAATCAATTGGTGTAAAGAAAACACATAGTTGTTTCTAAGAAAAAATATGTAATTTGCAATTAACAATTCCATATTTTTTCTTAAAAACAACTGTATGTTTTCTTTACACCAATACTTTACATAAAAGTATGAAGGTAAGATAATCGAAAAATGAATGGTTTACTAGATATTTTATGGTTTATGTAAAATTAAGAAATTATTTTAAGCCTTATAACTCAAAAAGTACTTAATAAAAAGGTACTTAATTATAGTGTTTTGGAAAGCTCTCGAGATAAGCTACAAGAATATGCAATGAAAAATAGGGGGTTCCATTTAAGATTTCAAACTTGCCCCCCCTCACCGCCCAGGGGGAGGGGTGGGGGGGCTGATTTTAACGCCATTGTACGTCCCCCTCGAAATGACGAAATTTTGATTCTAACCATTTTTTCGTAGTGTGCTTATTTTTCGAGTTATTTGGCTGCCTAAGTTAAAATGGGTCACCCTGTATATATACACCGTGGCCCATTTTAATCGACGCACCTGAATATCTCCGTTGGTAAGCCGAATACGAAAAAATGTTTCAGACAAAAGTTGTATGGTTTCAAGGGGGACATAAGATAGTGTCATTAGTTTGATCTTGAAGAGCCATCTGAAGGTCACGTGAAGGTCAGCTCCAACTTTTTAAATGGGACACCCTATATGCTTTTGCATATTCTTGTAGCTCATCTCAAGAGCTTTCCAAAACACTATAATTAAGTTAGTTTTCATTAAATACTTTCCAAGTTATGAGGCTTGAAATCATTTTTTAATTTTACATAAATCGTAAAATGTCTTGTAAAATATTCATTTTTCGATTATTTTACCTTAATACTTTTACAAAATAATGAGAAGAATCAATTGGTGTAAAGAAAACACATAATTGTTTCGAACAAAAAAATGTAATTGTCAGTTGCAAATTACATTTTTTTGTTCGAAACAATTATGTGTTTTCTTTACACCAATTGATTCTTCTCATTATTTTGTACATAAAAATATTAAGGTAAAATAATCGAAAAATGAATATTTTACAAGATATTTTACGGTTTATGTAAAATTAAAAAATGATTTCAAGCCTCATAACTTGGAAAGTATTTAATGAAAACTAACTTAATTATAGTGTTTTGGAATGCTCTTGAGATGAGCTACAAGAATATGCAAAAGCATATAGGGTATCCCATTTAAAGGTTGGAGGTAACCTTCATGTGACCTTCAGGAAGCTCTTCAAGGTCAAACTAATAACACCACCTTATGTCCCCTTTAAAACCATACAACTTTTGTCTGAAACATTTTTTCGTATTCGGCTTACCAACGGAGATATTCAGGTGCGTCGATTAAAATGGGCCACGGTGTATATATATATATATATACAGGGTCTACCAAAAGTGTGGAAACCCCTAAATATCTCGGAAAATATACGTTTTACAGAAAAGTGTTTCCAACAAAAGTTGTAGGGTTTAAGAAGATCTATATACTGATTCTATCAGTTTGACCTTGGATGGCGTCGTCAAGGTCAGGTCAAGGTCACATTGACTTTTTTAAATGACACCCCCTACATTTGATTGCATATTCTTATAGCTTAATTCAAGAGCTTTCCAAAACACTATAATAATGTTCATTTTTATTAAGTACTTTGCGAGTTATGAGGGTTGAATGATAGAGTAGCGCCGGTATTAACATTATCCAAGGTGTACTACATGGAGGTTACTCGCTCGGATTTGCATCTGTTGTGTGTGTGATCCAGCTAACTAAGGCAAGATCGGTCGTGGATCCAGTCAGCAAAAGCAAAGACCCAACCAAATTACAATCGAGCATTTAAAGACCTGGAAAGCAATCGACATAGTAAACAGTAAATAAATTTGTGGATGCTCATTTATCATAATAATTGTTCGAAATGTGTGCGTGTGCGTGCGTGCGGTGCGTGTACACAGAGATCAGGTTAGGTTGCACCAAACGATTGCAAATGTGTTTCAATGTGTTAAAGTAAATGCTGAAAGTGGCTGCCATTTACTTCCTGACAATATGCTAATCTTTGGTAGAATGTAGAAATGACTTTACGATTCGTTTCAAAAGGTATCAAAGCCATTTCATCCCTTATTCGCTGTATCAATTCGTGAATGGTTTTAGGTTTTGTTCTGTAAACCTTACTCTTCAGATATCCCCATAGATAATAATCAAGAGGAGTTAGATCTGGTGACCGAGGTGGCCAATCCTCTCCTCCCTCATTTCCGTTCCTTCTTCCTATCCACCGTAGCGGAAAAGTCTCATTTAAAATACGACGTGGTCCTGCACCAAAATGAGCAGGAGCTCCATCATGCTGAAACCATATTTCTTGGAAATTATTTGGAAAAGTATTCTGTATGGCTGGAATTATTTGATCAACAAGTAATCTCTCATACCTTTGAGCGTTCAAATATTCTTCAAAAAAAAACGGCCCTATTAAATAGCCATCTATTATTCCGCACCATACATTTATTTTTTGTGGATGTTGTGTGTGAGTTTCCCGCACCCAATTCGGATTCTCATCTGACCAGAAACGAAAATTTTGATTATTAACTTCTCCCGTTAAGGTAAAAGTTGCCTCGTCTGTGAAAACAATTTGATAAGGGAAGATGGGCCGGACATCTATTAGTGCCATCATTCTTTCACAGAAATGTATACGACGCTCCTCATCTCCGTTTTGCAATTCTTGAACGTATTGCAATTTATATGGATGGAACTTGTTCTTCTTTAAAATTCTCCAAACCGACATGGGAGCAATATCGTGAGTTTGAGCGACTCTCTGAACACTAGAATTGGGATCTTCAATAAATGTCTGCAGAACATCAAGTTGTTTTTCTTCGTTGGTTGCAGACAATGGTCTTCCTGACTTAGAGCGATTTCTTACGCTACCAGTTTGTCTAAAACGTTCTATTGTTTTTAACACAGTGGACTTATTAATTCGACGGTTCGGATACGTGTCATTAAATAATCGAACGACATCAGAGAACGATCTTTCGTTATCACCCCATCCACGCATCATGAGGATAGTGATTCTTTCACGTTCCGACAAGTCGCCAGCCATTTTTAAAACGTTTAATTTTAATTAATCGTACGTTGTATTTGGACGATAACAATTAATTTCTGCTTGCTCAAAGCTGAAGTTAGAAGGTGCTCGTTCTTTGATAGCTTTATACATTCTTAGTTGAATTTTAAATGCGAGTTAGACTGCATGTAGTGCGTCACATAGCGGTAAATGAAGGAACTAACGAGACGTTTCATACACGTTTTATGGAGCAATTTTTTGGCAATTTGACTTCAGCGAAATATGAGGATATGTTGAGGAATCGATCTTGCCTTAGTTAGCTGGATCACACACAACAGATGCAAATCCGAGCGAGTAACCTCCATGTAGTACACCTTGGATAATGTTAATACCGGCGCTACTCTATCATTCAACCCTCATAACTCGCAAAGTACTTAATAAAAATGAACATTATTATAGTGTTTTGGAAAGCTCTTGAATTAAGCTATAAGAATATGCAATCAAATGTAGGGGGTGTCATTTAAAAAAGTCAATGTGACCTTGACCTGACCTTGACGACGCCATCCAAGGTCAAACTGATAGAATCAGTATATAGATCTTCTTAAACCCTACAACTTTTGTTGGAAACACTTTTCTGTAAAACGTATATTTTCCGAGATATTTAGGGGTTTCCACACTTTTGGTAGACCCTGTATATATATATACACCGTGGCCCATATATATATATATATATATATATATATATATATATATAATTATTAATTGCAAATTACATATTTTTCTTAAAAATAATTATTTTTTTTTAGACTAATTGATTCCTTTCATTACTTTGTGCATAAATGAATTGAGGTAAGCACCGAAAAATAAATATTTTACGAGAGATATTTATTGCTGATGTAAAATTAAGAAATTATTTCAAGCTTCATAACTCGAAAGTACATAATAAAAAAATATTTTATTATAGTGTTTCAATAAGCTTTAGGTAAGTTATAAGAATATACAATAAAAATGGAGATTTCTATTTAAAAAAATTTAAGATGACATATCATTGACGCCGCTTTTCAAGGTCATACATATATAATTTGTGTGATTGATATTACATATGTAATTTGTAACTTAAAATCCTACAACTTTTGTATTTAATATTTTTTTTCTATCTTGTATATTTTCGCAGTTATTCAGAGATTCCTATCTTTTTTCCGCACTCTGTGTGAAATAAAAATCGGAAATATGCAAAATAGATTTACATAATCTAAACTAATGTAAGAGAAAGTATATTTGTGCACAATCCCATATGAAACGATTAAACAAGATTTGTAACATATTACATGGAATTGCATAGAAATTATGATATTAATAATATGGCATTATACACAGTGAAATACGTTTTATGCCATTTAGTCAAATTTTTTATTAAAAAAATATGTATTTAAATTTCATAACTTTTTATAGAAAGTTATAATAAAGAAATATTAGCATGTGTTTAATTTTTTTACTGAATATTAGATATTACATTTAACAAAAAGATAGCACATGTGTGCTATGTACAGTAAGTACAGTAAGTATAAATATGTAAATAAATAGAGACAAAATGATATCAAACTAAATCGAAAGGAATTAGGTTCGTTATATATTAAACAACAAGATAAGAAAACTGGCGTCTCCGAGCCACAGCGGATGGTAATGCCTAAAAATTTCTTTAATTGTACGCGAAAATTTAAAAGAAAACAAAGCATATGGATATATTTTACTTGGTGCATTTACCAAGATATATAGATTCTCATTTTTGAGAAATTCTATAAAAAACCCTCTTTACCCCCCTGGAGAGACGAGAAGTAAAGACGTAGACAAGAAAAATATCGGAGCGAAGTCGCTGAATCGGGAATCGAACCCGAGTCTTTCGCTTGCCGGGCGAGTGCTCTTACCACTGAGCTATTCAGCCCCACAGTTCTTTATATCCATTTCATGATGAAAAAATGTTAATTAAAAAAATTCTCGATTGCTGCCAACAAAGAGTACAACATTAATAATAAATAAAAAAATGTTTGAAAAAAAACTTCCGACTGCTGCCAACAAAAAGTACATTTTAATAATTATAAAATAATTATTACAATTATTAAAATGTACTTTTTGTTGGCAGCAGTCGGGAGTTTTTTTTTAAACATTTTTTATTTATTATGAATGTTATACTGTTTCTTGGCAGCAATCGGGAGTTCTTTTTAATTAAAATTTTTTTTACTTTCTTATTTATTTTTTATTTTATTATTTTATATTATTATTATAACTTTTTTTATTTTATATTATATCTTTTTCATTAACTTTTTTTGTTCTTATTTTTATATATAATTTTTTTATAATTATTAAAATGTACTTTTTGTTGGCAGCAGTTAGGAGTTTTTTTTTTTAAACATTCTATTTTATTATTATATTTATTTATTATTATTATTATTGTATATTTATTATTATATTGGCAACAGTCGAGAGATATTTTTTTAAACATTTTTATTATAATTATTTTTATTTGCAACATAGTCATAATAATAAGTAATGTAACATAACATAATATGAAAGAATATAATCTTCTGCGTAGCCATATAATTATGATTATATGATATTTTTACAATCATTCTTGGCTACACAGCAAATATATAAACTTCTATGATTGCAGAAATACTGTATAATCATAATTATGTGGCTACGCAGAAGATTCTCTTTCACATTATGTTATATTATTGTATTATTTATTATTATGACTACGCTACAAATATATAAACTTTTACATAAATAATATAAATAATATAACATAATGCAAGAGTAAATAATCTTCTGTGTAACCATATAATTATAATTATATGATATTTCTACAATGATTCTTGGCTACGCAACAAATATATAAACATCTATGATTGCAGAAATACTATATAATCATAATTATGTGGCTACGCAAAAGATACTTTCTCACATTATGTTATTGTTGTATTATTTATTATTATGACTATGCTGCAAATAAACATAATTATTATTAATAATTAATACAACAATAATATAACATAATGTGAGAAAAAATCTTCCACATAATTATGATTATACAGGGTGTCCGCCAATTTTTGACCTTAACGAAATAAGGAAGTACATTAGCTCAAATTAATAAGGAAAGATCTCTATTGTTTTGTGATTGTCGCAATAATTAACGAAAAATTAAATAAAGAAGATCGGCCAATCTGCGTGAGTAGAAGCGCGCGGCGACGAGAGTCATTCCACTGTAATCTGATACTACGAGCGCGGCGAAGTGGTGGACGGGTCGCTCTCCGAGACATGATGGTGGTTTGCGATATATCGCAATACCGCGCCGAAAAATGATCCGTTCTTTTAGTGGCGAGAAAATGATGCGCTATCATTTCCACATCACCTTGCAGTAGATAGCATGGTGCACTTTTTTTATAGTGGTTTCCCTCATAGGCATATTTCACTCTCAATTTGAAAATTATTCAAAATGCCATACTATACGCTGAATGTATCTTAAATGTAAAAAATTGATGGTGACAGTACTTTTACAAAAATTGATTCATGGTTGAAAATCCCTTGATAAAATGTATTGCACACGTCGATAATAATACGTTGATAAAATGCTTCATGAATCCTTTCTTCATCTCATACACGAAGGCGCATTGCTGGACCGGTTATCCCGATATTATGCACGATACCCAGTTTCACATAATTATTGCACAACACGTAAAATTGTACGGCCACTTGGTTTTCGTGCACGTCCGGGAAATGATTCCATGTAAATTGCGGCCGCACGATAAGTATTTTCTGCCGCTAGTCCATATGTCACAATCATATCCGCAGTGTTTGCTGGTATCTAGATAAAATTATCTAGGTAATTATCTAGATAAAGAAATGGATCGTCTTTATCTTTAACTAGATAAAGAAATACAAAGTATCTTTATCTTTATCTTAGATAAAAAATATATGTTATCTTATCTAAAAATTGTCTAAGATGACGTTTTCATTATGCAAAAGAATTTTCGAGGCAAGCTTCTAAAAATCTATCTAAAATAGCTAAAATATACTTTATCTTGTACTTGTTTTACTTAAATTTGTGCATTGCATTAATGTATATTTTATAAAAATGATATATGTATTGTTACACATTTATTATTATATTATTAATATATTATATATTATAAATATATTATAAATATATTATAAATATAAATTAATAAATAAATTAATCATATCGTTTATATACCTTTTTGTTATTATTTAAATATTCTTTAGGAAAGGAGAAAGAATATGTGTTTAATATTCCATGTAGAATATGTGATTTTAATATCCCATTTATAATCTGCGTCACATTTTTTACAAATATTTATAGTCTTATAAAATAAACAAAAATATGTAGATAATTATCTAGATAATTATCTAGATAATTATCTAGATTATCGCAATAATCATCTCATCTAGATTAAGTAAAAGCAAAATCATATTTATCTCATCTAAAATAAATTTACGAATTATTATCTTTACAAAGGGTTAAATGAGATTGTGTAGTCGACCAAACTTATTATCCCAGCCAGAATTATAATTTATTCAATACGACGTTTCGACCATATGGTTGTGGTCCTTATCAAGTATACACTGAAATGGATATTATCTTTACCTTTATCTAGATAATTTTGAAATTATCTACAGCAAACACTGCATACGGACTAGCGGGAGAAAATACTTATCGTGCGGCCGCAATTTACATGGAATCATTTCCCGAGCGTGCACGAAAATCAAGTGGCCATACAATTTTACGAGTTGTGCAATAATTATGTGAAACTGGGTGTCGTGCATAATATCGGGATAACCGGTCCAGCAGTGCATCTTCGTGTACGAGATGAAGAAAGGATTCTTGAAGCATTTTATCAACGTATCATTATCAACGTGTGCAATACATTTTATCGAGGGATTTTCAACCACGGATTTATAAAGATACTGTCACCATCAATTTTTTACATTTAAGATACATTCAGCGTATAGTAATGGCATTTTGAATAATTTTCAAATTGAGAGTGGAATAGGGGGGAAACCACTATAAAAAAGCGCACTATGCTATCTATCGCAAGACGGTGTAGAAATGATAGCGTATCATTTTCTCGCCACTAAAAGGACAGGTCATTTTTCGGCGCGGTATTGCGATATATCGCAAACCACCATCATGTCTCGGAGAGCAACCCGCCCACCGCTTCGCCGCGCTCGTAGTATCAGATTACAGTGGGACGACTCTCGTCGCCGCGCGCTTTTATTCACGCAGATTGGCCGATTTTCTTTATTTAATTTTTCGTTAATTATTGCGACAATCATAAAACAATAGAGGTCATTCTTTCTTAATTTGAGCCAATCTACTTCCTTATTTAGTCAAGGTCGAAAATTGACGGATCCTGTATAATTATACAGGGTGTCCGTCGATTTTCGACCAAAATGAAATAAATAAGTAGATTGGCTCGAATTAAGAAGGAATGACCTGTATTGTTTTGGGATTGTCGCAATAATTAACGAAATATTAAATAAAAAAGATCGGCCAATCTGCGTGAGTAAAAGCGCGCGGCGACAAGAGTCGTCCCACCGTAATCCGATACTACGAGCGCGGCGAAGCGGTGGGCGGGTCGCTCTCCGAGACATGATGGTGATTTGCGATATATCGCAATACCGCGCCGAAAAATGACCCGTCCCCCCTTTTCGTGGCGAGAAAATGATGCGCTATCATTTCCACACCACCTTGCGATAGATAGCATGGTGCGCTTTTTTTATAGTGGTTTCCCCCATAGGCCTATTCCACTCTCAATTTAAAAATTATTCAAAATGCCATTTACTATACGCTGAATATATCGTAAATGTAAAAAATTAATGGACAGTACCTTTACAAAAATTGATTCGTGGTTGAAAATCCCTCGATAAAATATATTGCACACGTTGATAATGTGATACGATGATAAAATTCTTCAAGAATTCTTTCTTCATCCCGTACACGAAGATGCACTGCTGGACCGGTTATCTCGATATTATGCACGACACTCAGTTTCACATAATTATTGCACAACACGTAAAATTGTACGGCCACTTGGTTTTCGTGCACGCCCGAAAAATGATTCCGTGTAAATTGCGGCCGCACGATAAGTATTTTCTCCCGCTAGTCCATATGCCACAATCATATCCGTATATTCCTGCAGAGTACACTTCATTTTCTCTGTTAATTTACTACGCAAACACAAGATTTTTATTAAAACGTCTTAGCTCTCGCACGCTGTTACCAGACTGCGTACGCCAGCAGCACGCAACTACAGCTGACAGCTGAGCGGACATGTGAGTGTAAGCGTACGTGTGAGTTCGACGCCTGCGCACTATGATTACACTCACATGTCCGCTCAGCTATAGTTGCGTGCTGCTGGCGTACGCAGTCTGGTAACAGCGTGCGAGAGCTAAGACGTTTTAATAAAAATCTTGTGTTTGCGTAGTAAATTAACAGAGAAAATGAAGTGTACTCTGCAGGAATATACGGATATGATTGTGGCATATGGACTAGCGGGAGAAAATACTTATCGTGCGGCCGCAATTTACACGGAATCATTTTTCGGGCGTGCACGAAAACCAAGTGGCCGTACAATTTTACGTGTTGTGCAATAATTATGTGAAATTGAGTGTCGTGCATAATATCGAGATAATCGGTCCAGCAGTGCGTCTTCGTGTACGAGATGAAGAAAGGATTCTTGAAGAATTTTATCATCGTATCACATTATCAACGTGTGCAATACATTTTATCGAGGGATTTTCAACCACGAATCAATTTTTGTAAAGGTACTGTCCATTAATTTTTTACATTTACGATATATTCAGCGTATAGTAAATGGCATTTTGAATAATTTTTAAATTGAGAGTGGAATAGGCCTATGGGGGGAACTACTATAAAAAAAGCGCACCATGCTATCTACCGCAAGGTGATGTGGAAATGATAGCGCATCATTTTCTCGCCACGAAAAGGGGGGAGGGGTCATTTTTCGGCGCGGTATTGCGATATATCGCAAACCACCATCATGTCTCGGAGAGCGACCCGCCCACCGCTTCGCCGCGCTCGTAGTATCGGATTACGGTGGGACGACTCTCGTCGCCGCGCGCTTTTACTCACGCAGATTGGCCGATCTTTTTTATTTAATATTTCGTTAATTATTGCGACACTCCCAAAACAATACAGGTCATTTCTTCTTAATTCGAGCCAATCTACTTATTTATTTCATTTTGATCGGAAATCGACGGACACGCTGTATATATAATTATTATATATTATTATATAATTATATGTGAATGTTACATATATTAGAAGTATAAAATATTCAAATCCTGAACCGTAATTGCAAAAATTTTGATCATTCATAATTTCTTTCCTGCATATTGTACACACATGAGTAGCATGAACCCATACAGCACACAAAGATTGCATATACATTGCAGCAATTTCACCGTAATATATTGCAACGTTGCAAATTCATTGCAAAATGCTGCATCATTGTTGTGGAATTGCAGCAACGTTAAAATGTTCGCTTTTAGGAATATGCAATGTAAGATTGTAGCAATATTACGGTGCAACGTTATTGTAATATTTGTAATATTAAAACGCGTTTTGCTAGTGCGTTTTGCAAATGCAGACACCATTTTAAATTTAATAAATAAACTTTGAAAATATAAAAAAATGTTAAGAAAGATAGGAAAAAAATGCCTTTAAAAAAACATCTATTAGTGTTTTTTATTAGATGTTTTTTAAATATTTATCTGAATATTATACATACAATAATTTTACATACTTTCGACATCAAAATATTTTAATACCTGCAATAAATGCATTATTTCCTATTTACCCATTCAATTAAGAAAAATCTGTTTATTATTCTGAAATCCAATGAAGGATCCAGATTATTAAACAAATTATTTGTTTAATAATGTAAATCCATCATTAGAATTCAGAATATTAAGTAAATCAAGTCAGTTTATCAGAAATTAAACTGACACAAGACAACAAATATAATTACTACATTAATCCTTTGTAGATCTTATATCCATTTTAGATGAATTCGAATACGATTTAGTTAAATTGGGTGTCGCCGCGTAGCGGCAAGTAAAGAAACACATATTATACATTTTCGCTATGTTAAAATGTTGCTGCAACATTGCCAAAGTAATATTACAAAATAATGTCTTTGTATTATTTCTGCAACATTACACTGCAGTGAGCAATATTGTAACCTTTCAACAATGTTGATGCAAGCTTCTGTGATGTATGGCAATTGATATGAGATAGCAGTATAACCAAACAACAATGCATATCTATGTTTTCCAGCAATATACTGGAAAATAATTTATGAAGTGATACTGCTACGGTTTTGAATTTCATGATATGTAAGAGAAGTAAAGCAATCTCTATTATATTCAAAACTTCAATTAATTGAACAAATTATTTACATCAAAAGTTAATAAATCTAATAACATTTTGAGATGAATTTGACATTGCATAAATATATTTTTAACTTTTTAAAATATAAAATTAGTAATTAATTTATGTGAGTTAAAATAAAGATTTGCTCTGTAGAATATAATTTAACTTCAAAATCATATTATCTTATATTAAACTACAATTTTTTTTATAATGGTACATTATTTAAATTATATGACAAAAATTCATGAATTCATGAATTCATGAATGAAAATAATTTTAATTCTACAAGGCAAATCTTTATTTTACTTACAAATTATAATTGTTAAAAGATTAAAAGTGCTTTGAACAAATCAAATTTAAATCTTAAAATATATTAAATTTATAAATTTTTGATGATTTATTTTCCTTAAATCACAGTATCAAAAGATTCCAATATATTATATTATTTAATAATATATAATTATATTTAATAATATTTACATTTAATAATAAGTAAATATTAAATAATTAAATGTTTGAATATATACGTTCTTCTGTTAAAATATTTTTCTTATATATTCCTTACATATTCCTTTACATTAAATAATTTTAAATAAGATTTTTCTGATAAATATTTAAAAAATTTATGTTTCAGAATTTTTATTAAATGGCGCCAACTGTTTGTGTAGCAGAATTTCCGGTTGTTAGAACTACAGTTAACACATATGTTCGCCGGCGACGAAGATCTCAAAACAGAATAAACATCACTAAACGACAAACATTTCCGCTGGAACAGATGCTGCAAATTGGGACCATCATCGAAACATCCCTAACATCTCGTGAAAATTGTTTACGGAAATTAAAATATATGAATATGATTCCAAACTGTTCTATTCCAGATAAAAATACGAAACATGCAACAAATACGAATGAATATTGTAAAAAACTCCTCATGCCAAAAAAAGGTACGATTGTTAATGTATTTTAAATTTAAAGTATTGAAACAAAAAAGTATCGCAAACTCTATAGTAAACTGAAACACATATTTTCGATTTAAATTGTGACAAATATGATTTTCCTTATAGAAAAATCTTTTGCTCCATATTATGCGTGGCAAAGATTCGTTCGAAATTGAAAAGACAAAGTGAAATAGATACACAAGTATATAAATACACAAGTACAAAGCTAAAATTCACTTTTAAATTGAAACAATCCAGCAAACATTGTTTATTGCAGTAATATAACGTGGAAGTAACAAATAATATAACGTAAGTTTTACTTATATGATATAAAATTGTAATATATCATACGTATTATTTTGCAACATTACAACAGTAATATAAGTAAAATATTATTAAGTTGTAGTTCCGAATGAACCACTCTTCCGATGGAAATGAAACTTTTGATAAATGATATTGTTATGATGTTTAGAAATCATTTATTAAAGTCCTATCCGGGATATCTATAATTTTCTAAATTCTAAACTGATAACACCATAAACAAAACATGCGGTGATCTATCTAAGTACGGCGCATCTATAATGTGTGCCGCATATAATTTAATATTTTTTATTTAAAATTAAGAAGATTACAGCTTAACTTTAGTTTTAGTATATCATCCCTTTCCCATTTTGATGAAATTTTACAGATATGTAATATTAATTGAATGTAATCGAAATTACCAGTATTAAAAATGAGTTGTGAAAATGCTTAATTTCTGAGAAATTTAATTTGAATTATTTAAACAGTTTTTAAAATCCCCATAATAATAATAAATATAAATATAAAAATAAGAATTCAATAATATTTTGTTAAAATATTTTATTTTATTAAATGTTATAAGACCAATAGATTAAAATATTATTATCAAGGAAAGAAAATAGAAAAAGAATCCATATGAGTTTGAAATTCTTTATAATTTTTATAATGGTGCTTCGAATGAGAAAGGAGGTTTATAATTATATAGTTTCACATAGATTTATAACTTTCTGCGCGAAGGGAGATCCATCCCAGTCTAGTGTTTTGGAGTGTAACGAAGTTAATTTTATTCTTTAATTATAAGATACATGGATTGCTTTTTGCACAGTAAAATGTACTTTTTCGATTTTTTTTCTTTTAGTCTTTTACTGTTTGTATAGTTTCTTTTATTAAAATGCCACTTGATGATTTTTCCTAAAGATAAAAAATTACATTTCATTGATAAACTTTTTTGTTAATAACTTTTTAATAAAAAATAAACGACGATTAAAATCTTTTAAATGTTATTCAGGAATATAACTTTGATAACATATATCAAGATCAAGGTCATTAGGTTTTTTGTCGATTTTTACCATTTTCATTTTTTTATTTATTTATTTTATTTTATTTTTATTTATAATTTTTAAACTATTTAAAAACTACATATGAGATCTTAACAGTTGACTTTAATATGATATCTTCAGATTACTTACAAAGTTCCCAATCGGAAGAATAGTTTATTCGGGACAATATTCTCCTATTTCTCTTTTGTCAATTTCTAATACAATTCCAACAAGAGATTTAAAATATTAAACAGATTATTTTAATTTGAGTATAAATATGAGAAATAAACTATTTATCTATTAGTAAAAATTTCTAGTTTTTCGAAATTCCAAATTTTATAAATTAAATACATAATATAATTTATTTTGTTTATTTAATTACCAACTCTATATATAATCATTCAATATTTTCTGTCAACCAATTCTAGAGTATAACTACGATATAACAACGATAAAATACGTTGTTATCGACATCATTCTTACATTACATGTTACATTTATGAATGAGATTTTACAATTAATTAATAACTTACCAATAATACTTATGTATATTATTTGTAACATTCCGTTTTAATGCTCTTATATAACATTAATATAACACTGTTTACTGAAAATTCGTTCGAAACTTAAAAAACAAAGCAAAATAAATGGAATAAAACTAAAACTAACTCTTAAACAATGTTTATTGCAAAGTTTTTTCACGGCGTACACTTTAGCTTTTTTTTTATCAAAAAGTTATTTTATTTTTCGTTTTCATCAGAAGAAGGCATAGAAAGAACAAGAGGGGAAAGAGAAAGAGAGAGGGTTTTCTAATATCTTAAATTATTCTCACAGATCTTTTGAGTATTATCATACACACGATAATTCTCATTCAACGCAATCGTATCCTTCAAAGACGTTTAAACGCATTACAAGCGGAGACACGAAGATTTCTCCATTCTGTATTGAAGAATCCGCAAAATCAGAATCAAGAACGAAGATTGCAAATTCTGCATCCGACATATTCTGAGGATGAGATTATCTAGTTTACTACAAAGAAAGTTTCAACGTTATCACCTCCATTTGGCTTCGATTCGAGCAAAAACTTGTTTCGTGGAATTATTTTTGCTTACAATAATCATAATCATACTAATGCTGAACTGAATTTGATTAATCTTCAGATTCAAGCAGAAGCAAAAGTTAGGTTAGTTAAGTTTTAAAATCTGAAGCTAATAATTTCTCAGAAGTCACAATTTTGAAAAAATCTAAGAGAGAATAGCTTCTCGTAAAAAGATATTTTGAATATATTTTATTTCGTAAGATGTTTTTCTCTAAATAAAATATTTTCCTATTCTTCATAATTCACAACATGAAAGAATTAACAAACATTTTTGAATAAAGTTATTCTCAATCTAATATTTAAAGTTTAATACTAAAAATATTTTTAGATTTTTCTCTATATCTATATAGTATAGAAAGATTGCAGACTTATTGCAGAATACTTTCATTAAAATATTATAATATTACAAATCGATTGCGAAACTTTGCTACATCATTGCTGTAAAATTACGGCAACATTAAGACGTTAGCATTTTGTAATATTGCAACAAAACATCATAGCAACATTGCAATGTAATATATTTAAAAAATGTAATTATCTAATAATCTAATAATATCATATAGAATATTTTTGCTTTTGATAGAAATCTTGAAACTTAAAAATATATAAAATTTGGTTAATTAGACATCATCAATTCGGTTAATTAGATATTTGTGTGTGTCTTTCAAATTAGATCTCTATAAGATTTTATTTAAAGTCTATTAACCATCTATGAAACGTTTAAGAAACATCTATTAGTATTTTTTATTAAATGTTTCTTATTAAAATTATGTTTTTATTATTATGCTTTTTTTATTATTTTTTTATTATTACGCTTTTATCTCGATACACATACAATTATCTTATATATACATTTAGCAATAGGAATATTTTAATACACGATAAATGGCTTATTTTCCATTTATTCATCTTTTTCTAATTTCAAATAATCTAATATTCTGAATCTCAATTAGAGGGATTCAGATTATTAAACAAATTAATTTAAATTAAATCAGTTTGTCGAAAATTAAATTTAAAAAAAAAGAAATATACTTTGAATCTTCTGTTAGTACCAGTCTTTCATATCCATTTCATGATTAAAAATTGAATGCATTTCATGATGAAAAATTGAAGTGTTGCCGCGTAGCGACAAGTAAAGAAACACGTACCATACACTATCATATTTTTGCTATTTTAAAATGTTATAACATTGCTAAAGTAATATTGTAAAATGTCTTTTTAATATCTCTGCTACATTGCACTGCAATCTGCAATATTGCTGCAAGTTTCTGTGCTGAATGTGTGGTATTTTGGCGATAAATAGATATAATTTATATTTCTTACGGAATTTAAAATGAATTTTTTTACTACAAGAATTATTGTTTATTGATATGTTAAGATGAAAACTTATATGTTAAGATAAAACTTATGTGACCGCATATTTTTACAAAGATTTACTCATTTTGTTATTTTGACGTTTTCATTAATTTTAATTCATTAATTTTATCTATTTATCTGAATATATTTTAACTACATCTTAACTCCACGTGACTGACAGTTTTAATAATTATAATATGCAAGTATGCATTGCTTGAAAATTAAATTTTACTAATAAGTAATGAGATTAACATTTGATAAATAACTTACAAATAATTTAATATCTTTTTCAATGTAATTTTCTTTTTCAATATAACCTTCTTTAAATATTATTTATCCAAATCAATATTTAAAGTTCGTTATTTTTTTATAAAAGTAATCTTAATATTTACTTTTAAAACCAAATTTCAATAAATAATGTTCATACGATGTATTTTTAGTATTAGTATTAACGCATATCAATACTCGAAGGTTTTGATTTAAATATTTATCGAAAGAAACGAGAGAATATATATTTGATTTATTTTTGATGATATTTACTTCATTATTATGTTGGAGAAGTCAATACATTTTTTATTTATATACCTTATTAGTTATATTATATTAAATGTTTATAGGAAAGAGATATATTAATAAGATATTAAAAGAATTATAAAATATTAAATATTTAACGGGAGAAATTGAAAGAAGAATAATATACCGAAGTTCCTTAGTGTTGTTGAAAAAAAATAGTTTTCAATTTCACAGAAAAAATAACACTTTATATATTTTTTTATTAATTAATAGAATAGAAACTTGAACTATTGAACTATTGAATAAATTGCTTCTAGTAACAGGTTCGGTCCAAAAAACTTTAGATTAAAAAACTTAATGTTGCATTGAAATATATGTATGTCAAATTGTAAAGAGCAACCACAAAAATACATGTTTTTTAGTGGACCTTACGGATTGAATTGAATTGTGATCTAAATGATAGCTTATTAATATAATGTATTGTGAGAAAAATTTCAAATTGAGCATAAAAATAGTTTCGGAGATATGAAGAGTTGAAGTTGTCGAAATCGGTAAGCAAATCCAATGGTATGGAATAGATGAAAATATCACGTTGACTTAAAGTTAGAGAAATATGCGTGTTTATGACTCAAAATCTCATTGGTTATATTTATCGGGATTTAAGGGCTTGAAATTGGACAATTTCAGAGATGTAGGCTTAAAGACTGTAGAATGAAGAATTTGATATCGAAGGGTTTATTATTAAATATTTTCAGCTGAGCATCTTATACTGATAAATTCTGGTTAGACTTGTGCTTTTATAGTTTACATATCTCTTTAATGAACATGGAACTGAACAAAGACGCATATGAATTGTTTATAATTTAAGTAATTTCGCGCATCACTGTTTCCAGAGTTGAAATTGTAAAATTACTTGTTTAAACAATTTGCTTAAATAAATTATTGCACAATTACAATTTCTCCAAAAAATAATTCCTGAAATTAGGAATCCATTCGAAAAATGTATTAAAATGAAAGTCCACGTGATATTTTCATCTATCACATACCATTGGATTCGCTTCTCGCGATTTTAACTCTTCATATCTTTGAAACCATTCCTATGCTCTTGAAATTTTTTTCAGATTAATATATCATCATTTAGATCACAATTGGATTCAATCCGTGACTTCGCCGTCGCGCACTTCTAGCCACGTGCATTGGCCGATCTTCTTTAATTAATTTTCGTTAATTATTGCGAATATCGCAAAATAGTATAAGACTTTCTTCTTAATTTGAACCAATCTACCTTCACATTTCGGGACTGTGAAAAATTTCCTGACACCCTGTATATTGAAAGCATTAATGTATAAATTAGATAAGAATGTTATAATTAAAGAATTGTTAATGCTAACGCTAATGTGCGTATTAATTTCTGACGGTTCATAACAACGTAAGAAAAAATTTTAATTGAATAATAAAATAATTCTAAGATAAGATGAAATTATTGATCAAATTGATGCATTACAGTCATATTTACATATGCAGTTCATTTATCCAAATGATCGAAATTTACATTGAATTTCAATAGATATATGTCAATTTTCAATATGTCCTCTAATAGAGATTTTCTTATATACAAATTTTTAAATAATCTAAACAGTCCGCAATACTACAATCAAAAGCGATGACGATTTTTAATTTTTATTCTCTAAATATTTGTAAATTCTTGTGACATTATTCGTATGTAATATAATTTTTATAGTTATATTAATTTTTATATAATCACAGTAATATTTTAGAATTAAAATCAATTGATTTATAAAAACATTTTTAGATTTGAAACCTCTGTATAATTTAATTTAATAATTTAAATATTACTTGAATATATCCTTTTACTATCATGGCTGTGAAGTCTGTATTTGTATTTATAATGCATTATCCCTTTTGCAATATTACATATAACATGGCTATTTTGTCGTTCCAGTTGTTATATATAAATAATTGTATGCTAATGTAGTTTAATATATCATAGTACATACATATTAATACTAATATATAAATAATATTTATATATTGTATATATATATATATATATATATACTATATATATATATATATATATATATATATACACAATATATATATATATATATATATTAATAAATTAGGATTATATATATATATATATATATATATATTAATGTTAATATATAAATAATATTTATATTAATTATTTATATAAATATTAAACTATTGAATAATATAATGAGTTTTTCTATAAAAAAATAATGAATAAAAAGATTGATAATTAGTAATACAAACTAACATCAAATTTTTCTCGATTTAAAATAATCTAATAATATAGACTTCTAATGCTTATAAATATAACTTACAAGAAGCAACAGTTTAACTACTTGATGTTATAAAAGTTTTTTATGATTCCAATCAGAATTGATCATAGATCATTAAGAATAGGTAAGCAAAATGCGTGCAATTTACCAACAGATTGGCGACAGATTTCCACAAAAGTTGCTAGCAGATTGGCATCCGTTATGTCCGCAATAGGCTCACGATTCGCTAGCAAAACCTGCTCACAGAATCTGACAGCAGATTGTCACCAAAAACCGAGCAGGATCTGCTAACATCACTTGATGTCAAATTGTCAGAAAAAACCGAGCAGGATCTGCACGCACGTAATCTGACGACAGATTGGCAGTAAATCTCGAGCAGAATCTGCAGCTTCTGGTCATTAATATAAATAAGTAATATAAATACAATAAAATTAATTATTACAGATGCTAAACAAGACTATCGGCGAGATATCGGTTAATTATAATTTTTTTCTAATACAACATACAGTGTCCCATTTTAAATAATACGCAAATATCTCCAAAACGGCGTTAAATAAAAAATGTTTCAAACAAAAGTTGTATGGCTTGAAGAAGGCCATAAGAAAGTAGCAATGATTTGACCTTGGAGAGTCATTTGAAGGTCACGTGAAGATCACCGTCAATTTCTTAAATGGAACCCCCTATTTTTTATTGCATATTTTTATAGCTTATCTCGAGGGTTTTCCAAAACACTATAATAAAATATTTTTCCTCAAGTACTTTTTGAGTTATAAGAATTGAAATCATTTATTTCTTAATTTTACATAAACCGTAAAATATTTTGTAAAATATTCATTTTTCGATTATCTTACCTTAATACTTTTATGTACAAAATAATGAGAGGAATCAATTGGTGTAAAGAAAACACATAGTTGTCTCGAAGAAAAAATATATAATTTGCAATTAACAATTTATTGCAATTAATTAAATTGCGCGCACGCAGATTCTGCTTGATTTTTATCGATAATCTGATATCAAGTCATGTTAGCAGATTCTGCTTGGTTTCTGCTACCAATTTGCGTCAGATTGTGTGAGCAAGCTTTGCTCGATTTTTGACATCAATTTGTCAACTTAATTGGTAATAATAGCTTTAGTACCAAATTTGTAGCCTTTTTGCTAATATTAGTTGATAACAGACACTTGGCCAAGGCTACCAGATTGCTCAACGAGCGCTTATGCTTTTGTGTCCGAAAGTGGTGGAGATACAAATCGTACCGCCGCTGGACGCCGCGTGTGCAATCTAATAGCCTTGCACTTGGCATGATATGCTTTCTACAGACTTTGTCTAGGTATGCTTGAAATAAAAAAATTGATTATTTTATTTGATATTCTTGTATCAATTTAGCATATCTTTTGATGTATAAAATATGTAAAATTATTGACAATTTTAATTAGACTTTATTAGAATTAATTAGAATTTTATATATTTACTTCACGTGTTTTCTATTTTTAAAAAACATATAATGTAACCTAAAAGAGTAAAATATCTATAATAGAGAATAATATATTTACAACAAGAACACTTATAACAAGGAAATATTCAATTTTTTTACAAATAAATAATTTTTATTTATATATATCTTATGTAATTATATGTATTTTGAAATATTTATATAACTAATGAAGCAGCACTACATTTAATCTATCTTAGAACTATGTGATAATCATAGTACAGTTCAGGAATCATAGTATATTTCAGATAACTGATAAATTTCATACTCGAAAATCGTGTGATAAATATATTTTAGCATTGTTCAATCAAATTGTATGTTAATAGAAAAAATTTGTGCCTAAGGTACATGTACACGCTACTTTATGATCATGAGCAATACAAATATAAATAATTATAATAAGTGACATTAGATTCGGTATGTGTATTGATTATAGATCTAACTTCCACTATAATATAACCAAATAAATTCTACTATATTTTAGATATAGGAATATTTTATTATCAACATATAATCAGTGTTTTGCGAACTTGATTTTACATATGCAACGTAATGAATATATGTGTGTACAAATAAATGCAATACAAAAATATTCACAAATAATGTTATAGGTATTTCACTGCGTTTAATATTTTTTCTATTATCACAGGAAAAACAAAATAAAATATTTGCAGTTATATTAAGAAAAAATTAATTTCACAATAATATTTACAATTGTTTCGTAAATATTTTATATAAAAGAGCATCAATTATGTATATATAAAATATCCGACAATAACTGTATCACCTCTCGTGTGCAGGTAGGATTAAATTGAATAGAAAAGTCTTCTATCATTTCATGATTTTCACAATAATTAATGAGAAATTAATTTAAAAAGATCAACTAATTCGCGCGAATATTAGCACGTAGCAAGGAAAGACAGCCCTAACTATTCTATAGTTACTATAAGCACAAGTGAGCATTTGGAAGAAGCACTTTAATAAATGACAATTATATATGAGCATAATGAATATTTAATTTTCACGTCTTAGCAACAACGTGACAGTGGGATGTCCTTTGCGCGGTAATACTCCATGAATTGGTTGATTCTTTAACTTAATTATTACTTTAATTATTCATTAATTATTGCGAAGATTGCAAAATGATACAAAACTTTTCTACTCAATTTAACTCGCTCTATCTACACACGAGAGATAATATGGTTATTACCCTATATATTTTTCTCAAAGTAAAATAATAATTATTTATAAAAATAAGGTCTTCATAAAAATAAACCTTTTCAGTAAAATTTTTTTTATTAAAATATACATATGTTTATACATATATTTATATATATTTCAAAATTATACATGATATAGTTAATTATATAATTATATACAATATAGTTAATAATATTTAATAATAATATTCAAAAAAGTAGTATTATATAACAATTTTTATTACTTTAGTTGTTTAACGATTTATTTTTTAACGATTTATTTTTTATCCTAGTATGTTGCTTACTTATTGTAACATTATTCTTTTAACATGTAATTGTTATAATCCGAAAGACCATAACTTTATTTTATTTTTTCGTTAATAAATTTTGCATAATTAAAATGCGATGGAATATTCGCGAACCGAGTAGAACTACCTCAACGAACCACGCGCGAGTTCGCCGGAAGCGCGAGATTGCCAACGAAGAGATTCGACTTTGAATCTTTTTCGCTTGCACTTGGACTTAATCGCCACAAAAATCTTCCATGACCATATATGGTGGTGTCGCTGGGCGATCCCCTTCAAAATACCCCTAAAAACGAGGTGTTAAAAACCGTCCATCACGAGTCCACGGCGGACAGTCGTTAATAGAAAATTAATCGAAGAAGAGTGCGAATCCGAGGGCTAATCGCTAACTTACGAAATCTAATTGAATTGCTAACGGGGCGACTTAACGAAAGTAAGGGAGAAGGTTTAACTCAAATCGAGACGATTGTAATTGAATATATTTTTGTATGAGTGATAATAACAATAAAAACAATAAAAACGTAAAAAACGTAAAAAAACTAAATTGATTGGTCCCGAGGACTCTATCGGGTTATCCCGGTAACATCCCACATCTCGTATCGCACACGGCACAACATTTTGGTGACAGCGGTGGGATGGCCGAGATTGAGAATCGCCGAAGAAAAATCCTCCTGTACCTTTAACATCTGCAACAAAAAGAAACAACATAAAATTAATAAAGTGGACGGGGCAACTGCTATATTAAAGCAGACGGAGACCACAGCACGTAATACATAAAGCCAACAAGTGATAAGGGATCATAGTCAAGCAGCTGTATCTGAAAAGGAGCATCAGCATCCAAGGACCACGGACCAACACCCAAGAATCCACGATCTTCGCCAAGGCAACGCATCACCGATGGACAACGACCCGTACCTATTAGCAGTGTCAGCAGTCGAGAGAACCGATACGATTAAGCGACCGATCGATACGATTCACCGTATTACTACTGTGTAAGTCGAATTTCAATTTAAATATCGGAACCGTTAAACCGAGTTCGATTTAATAGCACGCGATTTTTGAGCGTGCCAGCACGATTGGCAAGTTAGGTCTTGCAACACCGCTCCAAGTTGCGGAAGAAGCTACTCGCGATATACGAAATAGCGAAGAAATTTAGAGAATCAATTCGAGTTCCAAATCTTCCGAAGCGCGCGAACAAGACGATAACGATAATTTAGAACAGGACCGACAAAGCGTTAGTCGAATTACTGTCAGGAGAAATTATTCGCCAATATCCGTTAATATTAATCTCTTTGAACCAAATCCCGAAAGAAATATGAATAACGAATCTGTCGATAAAGAAATCGAACGCTTGCGAGCGCAACAGGCCGGATCAAATGCAGCCGCGAATTATGAAGATGCCAGTTGCCCGGTAAAAAGTAACTAGTAATAGACTAGTAATATATTATTAGCCGAACTCGTATATAGTTTTCGAGAAATGCAAGAAATAAGAGATAAGAGATTTACGCGAACAAGTGCGAAACGTACATATCAATCAAGAAAACTTTAACAAGTCACGAGCAAATATAAACAATGTTACGCCACACAACGTGACGTACAGACGTACCGAACGCGATATCAGAAATAAACGAGAATTTTTATAGAATTCTCAAAACATGAGAATCTATAACTTGGTATATACACCAAGTAAAATATATGTATAAATGCCTTGTGCACGTTTAAAAAATTTTTTTGCGAACAATTAATGTTTATGAAATTTACGCATTACCATCCGCGTTGGGCTCTAATTGCTCGTTTCTTAATTATCATGTTGTTAAATACATAGAGCCGAATTCTTTATCAATTTATTTAGGAGACAAAGTGTTAGTCTATGACGAAACCTTTCGACGTGGAAGATCGAAAAAACTAGAATCACTATGGACAGGATCATATACTAGAGAATCATATACTAGAGATCATATTCTAGAGAAAAACTTCAATGTTAATTATACAATAAAAAGAAGAAGAAAAGCGATACGCATGCACGTGAACAAATTAAAACTATTTATAAAATATTGAATATAAAATAAAATGCACTTACCCAGGCGAGCGACCATGACCGCAACCGATGGGAGGCATCCTCTCCAGCAGCCTAGGAAGAGGCACCACAAACAAACGATAGCTGCTCTCGTCGAGCATCAAGAGTCGCTGAAAGCGACGACGTCCCCATAAGGCAACAAATTCCTGGGTCTTTTGCACTTGGAAAATATCAAGGAAGCCCCAAAACCAATAAAGGGTATCTCTCTGGTAGGGCACCACTTCATACACAACGCGCTCACCCAAATTAACATCCAAAACAAAAGATAACGGGTTGTTCGAATATACGCGCAGACACACCCGCTCAAAACGATCGTGCAGCAGAGGCGGGCCACACGGAACCTCATCCCTATCGTCGGATAACTCCTCCGACGAGGCAGGATAACTCGTATCAGACATCCTCACAGTTTACTTATGAAAACGAGTGTTTCCTATTAAAGAGACAGCGAGAGACTGAAGCTCGCAAAAAAATATAAAGTATAGCAAAGCTAGTCGAGAAAAATTAAAAGCAATCCCACACTGATAAAACTAGCAAGAAACTAGTACGAATAAATATGACATTCGCAGAGTGCATAATATAATACTTAATATATATTATTACAGAACACTAACACTAGGGATCAACCCCGTTCTCACCAAGCAAGACGAAACCCATCTTCCGTTTGAAATTGAAGAATTACAGCACAACCCAGGAATCTACTACGAGAAAATCGGATATCTACATCATGAATTTCTGGAAAATTAGTCATCAAATTAGACATAACTGAGCTAAATCATAGAACTTGGCAAATAAATAAATATGTTCAACAAACGTGTATACAAATGTGTAAAAATATCTGAAAATATCTGAATGTGTAAAAAGATCTGAAAATAACATTAAACGAACGTGCGGAAATTTAAAAAACATTATCAACAATGATTCTAATACACTAGCTAAAATAATAAAATTAATAAATAATCTGTATAAAAATATCATCAGATAGACGCAGAGGTCTGATAGATGGAGTAGACTCAATAACTAAAATGTTATTTGGACTTATGGACGCGAATGATTGAAAACTAATAAACGAATAAATTCAACTATTACAAAATAATCAACAAATACTAAAACACGCGAAAAATCAAATAAAAGTCCTAAACACTACCATAATTTATTTAAATAAATTAGAAAACGTATTAGATTACAATGGTAAATTAATAAATCACTATATTAGAGAATATACGACGCGAGAAGAAATAGACAAACATTTCACTGTAATTATAGCAATGATAACAAATCTAATCAGAGACGCGAAAGACATTTTAGAATACCTCACATACATCCGTAAGGGCATAATGCATCTGCTATTAATACCAATAAATGAAATAATTTCCCATTTGAAAAAAGTCGTCTTACAGTCACCATGAGATTCGTATTTTTCGTTCGAAATAAAATATGTATAACGAATGGTTAACAATAGAAAATTATATGAAAGTAAGCACGTACTGCGACAAAACAACTATATATACAATACTAAAATTTCCAATAGTCGTAACCAATGTATGATATATGTAATGCGATTTGTAATGATATTTTGAATGTAATATCGTTACCAACGTATAATTATGTAAATAAATTTGCGTACACGAAAGTAGATACTAAATTAATTGCAATAAATAAAGATGTGCGTATATATGTAATCTTAACAAAACAAAATCTAAATGATTGTATAAATAATAATGTTACGTCCAGGCCCGAGGAAGGATGGGCCGAAGGAAGGGCGTAACACGTGTATCCCGAGAACAGGTGCCTTAAGGGCAAGTGTGTCGAGCGAGCCTGCGGGTGAGCCAAATATAGGTCAACGACCACAAGAGTCGATTTTACGCTATTCTGGTCCAAATGCCCGCCCGGTCCCCTTTTCGGTAAAGGAACTTAATCCTTTTTACCCGGGACGGGACCAAGTGTGATTCAGGAGCGTGGGTAATGAGGGGGGGGGGGAATTGATTACGTTGGATTTAAAAGAAATAAAATTAATTAAATTTATTGTACATTATAAAAGGATAAAATTTACATCAACATTTTAATTAGTTATTACTCTAGCACAATATTAAGTGTGATTGTTTGTATGTTTGTGGGTACATTAAGCGTGATTGTGTGTGTATGTGAGACGGGGTGAGGTTGGTCGGAATCTGGAGGATATCTTTCCCGGAAGAATTCTATGGGAATAGCGATGGGGTATCTGGTGAAGGGAGTAAAGCAAGGTATGGGAATGTCGGGAGGAGCGGTGCGGAGAAAGGCCTTGAGAGTTGGAATATGAATAGGACCAGGGCCCAGGTGAATTGACCCGGAAGGATGGAGTGAAAGTACAGAGGGTAAGTCAAGCTGAGAATTTCGGAGAGGATCCGATCACTAAGATCGATGTCGGAGTAAACAGGGGGAGGAAAAGGAGGAGGAGACAAGGGATGAGGATCTGGGACTGGCGAGTGGGGTGGAGAAGGAGAAGGTGATAGCGGCGAGAAATCAGACTGAAGGTCAGATTGTGTGTCATACACCGGGGAGTAACTGGGAGGAAGAGTTCCGGGAAGTAGGTATGGGGAGTAATTAGGGGAAGGAGTGCGAGGGGGCGGATGTGAGGGGTCTCACGTGTCTCCTTGAAAATGATTTAAAAAGATCCGCGTAATAGGGAGATCCGCGTTTATTTGACTTAAGTCTAGCGCAAATGAAGAATCAGCCGCAGCCCGAGCCAGCAGTCGGCGGGTACGTCGATTACGACGATATCGAAGTCGCTTAGCATGGGCTCTAGCGGATTTCCTCGTGGGTTCCACTAGAGAAACGATTATTATGAGTAAAGGAAGTAGACGGGGGAGGGGGAGGAACTTTGAAGATAAAAGAAAAGACTTACTATTTGCGAAAGGCGATTGCAAGTGGAGAATATAGTCGTAATGGCTGCTGGGTCCCCTTTTCGTGTCGAAGACGAGGCGGTGGGTTGACTCGTTATGTGTATAGCTGACAGGAACGACCGAATATTCGCACTGACTCTATATGAAGGTTGATATGTCTCGAAACTTTTGAGTGCGTATATGAACGCGTGAGTCAATGAATGAATGATTAATGATTGACTGAACGAATTTTTCTGACTGGGGTTGTTCGAAGTTCGCGCTTATATATCGTTTTGGATTACCCTCTCCTAGCGTGAGGAATAAGGGAGGTTGACGAATAGAAATCTTTGTTAGATTTCCATGGCCTCCTCTCCCCCTACTTATGAGCATTTTAGTACAAATGTAACAAATCAGAATTTTATTACATTCGTTCGCGA
This sequence comes from Camponotus floridanus, assembly GCF_003227725.1. NCBI lineage: Eukaryota > Metazoa > Arthropoda > Insecta > Hymenoptera > Formicidae > Camponotus > Camponotus floridanus. Next base: position 614,126 of record NW_020229224.1, on the reverse strand, counting down.
ATAGGAGAGCATCTTCCAAAACGGGGGATTTAGGATTCTCAGTATCGCACAAGGGATGACTGTTACTACCCTCTTGCGATATTCGGTCACTCACGTTTTATGATTAGTTTCCTTTATTTTTTGATTTTATGAGTTTTTAAGAAAATATCGAATTTATTTGACTGAATGTCGCTTTATTTAACCGGATACTACTTTTATAGCCCGTTCACATCCGATTGTTATTTTAGGACATGTACTGAACATCCCGCTTTAATCTAGCTATTATTATCGGCTCTAGAAATCGTGTACGTGTGCACCGGATTTATTTATGAACTTTCCAACTCATATAGTTTTAATTTTTGAGCTTATCTCTTTAATTTTTAACAACCTTTAAATTGACGCAATTCACAAAAAAGTCTGAAATTCTGCGAAACAAAACGTGCACGTAATTCGGCGTTTAAATATCTTAAAATAATATTAATTAACAAGTATTTTGATATTAAATGTCGAGCTTCTAATTTTTCAATAAGATTATATTCTATTTTTACTTTATTTTTAGTTTATATTTTGATGAATCATACTATAATTTATTTAAAATTCTTTTTTATAAATTAAATTATAATATATAAAAATATAAAAGATTAGAGATATTTAATTTTAAATCTCAGATATTTAAATCTCTAGTCTATGACAAGATAACATTTAATAATTTTCTTACATTTGTTCTCTCTCTCTTTCTCTCTCTCTCTTTCCTCTTCTTCTTCTTCTTCACTCTTAAAAGAATTAATGAAATGAATTATTATTCGTACTATCCAATTGTTTAGAATTAAATTTATCTATTATAATATTATTACATGTGTGATTTAGATTTCCATATAAAATAAAATTTTTTATAGAATATATATATTTTTATAGAATATATCTAGTTTATTTTAAATACATATTATTTGCAATACTAATGGCCAGCTTCATATTTATAGTTTCAAGTAATTATCATTGTTTAGAATAGAAATCTTCATTATCATATAATATAAATTACTTTTTTTAATATATAATATTTTTAATATTTTTAATATTTAATATTTTTAAATATATATTATAATATATTTTTATCAATATATTATATTGATTCTGGTATCGCTCTCTAATCCATGCCAATTTTCTACATTGTTGAGATTTTGATTTTTTTTATTTGTGATACGAAGTAGTATAAGTTGACAAGATATACAAATGCATTTTTGTCCAAATTCTTTGTCATCTTCTTTAATAGCTTTTGAACAAGAATCTAATATGTGACATTTTTTTGTGTGAAATTTGTGCGCCACAAAAGAAAAATCATTATTCTTGTAAGCAAGACATTCTTCAATTTGTGAATTATTATATGTGAGTGTATGTTGTATTAGATTGTATATTGATATTAGTATTTATAATCTTGTTATCGATATTTTGTAATGTATTTAATACGATCCAAATTTTTTTCTGATTCTATTTACTACAATTAAGATGATCTTTGAGATATTTAATATGTTTTAAAATAAATAAATCTGCTCTCATTGATAATTTAATATTTGCGAGTAATATTGTATATATTGTGTTTTTATGATACTAAATTCTGCTTCAACATCTCCAGACTGTTACTTCTCTGTATTCAAATTTATCTTAATACACAGTTAATCAAAGAAATTTTCTGCTTCTTCAATATTGTGAGTTACTATTAATATAATTGGCTCAATACTTATCAGATAAAATGCTTTTACGCGTAACCGTGCAATTTTTAAAAAATTTGTATATTCTTTTTTATAAAATAAGCAGCATCTATATCGAGATACATATATAACAGTAAAGTGTTTTTCTATCTTTCTATCTTTCTATATGTTATCATAATCGTCAATATTATTATAATTAGTGAATGCTTGAAGGACTGCAGTAAGCAAGACTATTGATGCACTAGTTACCTCTCACGGAAAAGAAACATTGACGCTTTGAATTATATTAAATGTTTATTAACTACTATGCTACTCGTTATTATGGTATATGACTCATTACATTTGCGTAATCGGATTTTACTTTTTAATTAAATTTTTATTAAAAATTTTTGAATATGAATATTAATACACCGCATCACGGAGAACTTGTTTATATAAATGAGGAAGTTCAGGATCGCCCAGTGACATTATTTTTGCATCTATTTTAATTCTGTAAATCATACCAATTTCATTGGTTTTACATAATTGTATTGTACATCTATTTCAAGATGTATGGGATTTCGTATCTTTTACTGCAATTGCTTGTTCCTTTTATTGTGCATGTAATTATAACAGATTCAGCTTGGATTATTTTTCGCAATTCCATTTATAATGCTATCGCAATTACATTTTTCACTGTTAAAATATTATTGAAGTTTTTTTTTAATTGATATCCACACATTGCAACTAACATATTTCCCATAATTTTCTTGTAATAACATCTTGTCATTTCCCTGGTTGTAATACTTGATATGATCTAAAAGCTAACTTGAACTTATTCTTTTCCGTTCTGCTATACTGTTTTGTCTGTATAAGACAACTGTTGAATTCATTTTTACTAAATATAATATCTATAACATTATATTCTGGTTCTTCATTTGAAAGTGAAGTTGTATATAGAACTAAAACAGCTGCAAAAATAATGTCACCAGGCAATCCTGAACCTCTTCATCTGTATAAACAAAAAGCTCTCCGAGATGCAATACATGAATATTCAGATTCAAAAATTTTTAATAAAAATCCGATTATATCGTTAGTTATAGGAAAACGCACTATATTAACTAATATTATTCACAATATAGGAATGAATCTATTTTATACAATATATTGGTTAAAATATGCCGATAAGTATCAGCTTGATACTTATCGGCAATATGCAATTACGGAGCCCGCCTCTATAGCTAATGATGCCACTGGCAGCATTATTAAAAAAATAGTTCATCACGATAACTCGCGCTCAAAACACATATTTCTTTATATTTGTATGTTTAAGTCATCTAAAATATCCGACTACGCAAATGTTAAGTGAATCGCATACCACAATAGCGATTTGGATGTGGTTAATACAATGGATTCAAAGCGGAGCTCCTTTTCCACGAGAAGTAACTTGTGATGCATTACAACAGCCTTACTTAAAAAAATACACAAATTTTTAAAAAATTGCACGATTACGCATAAAACATTTTATCTGACAAGTATTAGCCAATTAATATTAGCTCGTAATATTGAAGAAGCAAAAGATATATTGTTTTCTATTTTAACTGTTGCTATTAATGAAATGGAAGGAAATAATCCGGATGGAAAATCCACAAGTTGCTAAATTCATAAACAGAAATTAAAATATTTACTGACAACTGAAACATTAAATAATGCGGAAAATTATACAATGATAAACTTGAAGAAAGCGTTAGATATAGATAATAGAGATACAAATACAGCAAATCGATGGCAAAAATGGACAAATAACATTACCAAGCGTGTTCATAAAAATTCAATTGACAATAGTGACAGAGAAAATGCTCATTATCTTCCTTCATTAAACTATTAAAAGACATGAAATGGTTTCCTCTTTGGTCAGTGTATCGGGATAAATTTGGATACGGAAGAATACTTGCATCTAATAGCTATTGAAGCAGAATTTGGTATCATAAAAACGCAATTACTCGCAAATATTAAATTATCAATAAGAGCAGATTTATTTATTCTAAAACATATCAAATATCTCAAAGGCGATCTTAATTTAGTAAATAGCATTACGTCAGAAGAAAATATTGAGCCGCAAATGGAAACATTAAGTACTGCAACGCCGTTGCCCGCCTCGAGAACGCCGATCTCGAGGAGGTAGCGTGCAAGGTCTTGGCCGGTATAAAAATTAGATTATAAAAATTCAGTAGGGTATCTGAGAAACGGTATCGTGCGGTAACTGAAAATGCGGTAACTTATAATACGGTAACTTATGTAATTGGGCGCCAGGCGCGGTATTTCCGCGCCACGATAACGATACGGTAACGGCAAGATCCAGTAATCCCGGGCTCAGTATTTGGCAGAGGGGCAGAGTTCTTTGTGGATTAGATGTCGAGAAAGAGCGCTAGACAGTATTTAGGAGAGAGAAATAATCGACAGTCAGTTATTTTACTTATAATTATCTAAATATATTAAACAATAATGGTACAGATAGTAAACGGTATAACAGAGACAAGATCAATATAATGTATAACCTTCGGTATAAAAAAAAACAAACTAAGAACGAACAGATAAATCTCGGAATATAAACAATCGAAGATCCGAGTTTGAAAGACAAAGAACTTGACTTGTAAATTCAAAATGTGTGACTATAATACAACGATGAAAGCGGTAATAAAGTAATGTATAATATCTCACAAATCGCGATACGGAAGCTCAAATAATAATTTACAGCGGAGTAATCTTTAATACGCGAGATACAATACTCAGTCAAATTTCCGAACACGGCCGGAGTCGTGAAACCCGCCGCAAGATTTCGATATAAATTGAACGGTATTTCTTACAATAATTCACGGTAATTAACGGTAATCGACTACAGGATAAGACTCGCGGTCGGCGTACAACCGACACGTACGACTTCGGAACACAGGTCGAGGCATGAGCCTCGCGCGGATCTCGATATTAATCGAACGAAACTAAATATACTATTTGACGGTAATTTGCGATACAACTATTCAAAAGTAACGGATAATGAATAGAATATAATAATCGAGTATCCTGTTAGTATCGTTTCAACGGCACACGTCTCTCCAAAAATTTCGATATATCTCGAATCGATTTTTCGGTACGGTAATCGGCGATAATATTTCACGGTATATTTTTGGCAGGAAAACAAAGGCTTCGGAAAACGGTAGCGGTAATGATGTTTATGCGGAACTGTTTGCTTTATTTAACGGTCTTATCGCGACCTTGTATACTCGGCAACAAAGACTCTAAGTCGAACAATAGAACTTTCGAATAATCGATAACGGAAAGATGATTCAGCGGAGATTTCGCGTTAACAAATATTCTTGCAGAGCAGTTGTTCATTTACGGTAACATACGCTCGCGAAGAAATTTTTCGCGCAAATCCCGCCTTTCGATATGCGATACGAAACGACCAAAATTGCCACGTCACGCTAGGACTTAGATTTCGGCACGTAACATAACGGTAACATATACGCTTAATATGACACGAAACAACATTTAACGGTAATTAACGATATAAAATTCTACGGTACGACACGAGACTGTCGGCACGAACCCTCTGAGAGGAACAAATCCGCGACACCCGGGGACAGCTGGCGTCCGGCAATTACGGTACAAGTACAAATACTTTACGCGATAATCTTTACGGAATATTCGTCGCCCTGCGACGGTATCTCTAAATCAAGACGCCAATTGATCCCGAATGAACAATAATTATGCTACCTATGCGGCGGCTTACAATGATCGCTGGCTACGGCTTCCTTCGGGGTCGCTTCCTCTAGGCTCTTCAACAACACGTGTATGCGTGGCACGAGCTCACCGAACAGTGTTCGATCTCATCTGCGTCCGTGAGGCCCTCAGATCCTGCGCCGATCTTCCGCGCATTCTATCAATTTTCGGATGAACGGGGGTTGATTCTCCGCTCCCTTCAGAATCACAGCTGTTGGACGGCGTTGCGCTTACGCAGGGGCCCAGGATCTACGGGCGACAGTGTCCGACGGTATTTCGGCTTCTTGGCGACTGGCCAGGCCGTATCCTCGTCTTTTTCAGGATCCTCTTCCTTTCCCAGTCGGCCGCCTGCGAGGGTGTTTTTAGCCCCGTTGTCCGGATTTTCTGCCGTCTTTTAGTCTGAAAATTGCCTGGATTAATACAGTTTCGGTATATGATTGGCGGCGGCGCGGGATCTCGGTACCTGACCTTTTGCTTCCTGCGATAGCTTCGGTATTCTCTGCGGTATATCCGGTATCTTCCTATACGGCTCACTCTCCTTTCGTATCTTGCTGTATCTTCATCTTGCCGTATCTTGCTGTATCTTCATGTACAAAGGAGATGACGCACGCTCGCACAGCAGCCGCACTTTATTCGCGGATCTTACATTAAAGTAAATCTAAACAATCAGATTATATTTATTTCAAGTTCCCTCTCAGGCGCGAGGAACGACCCCGCGCACGCTGTTCCTCCTCGACAGGGCAATTGTGACGGAGCTCAAAAAGCGTCACGTCACAGTACATCGCAAAATATCGACAACGAGGTCATAAATACTAATATCAGCATACAATCTAATACAACAATCACATATAAATAATAATCCACAAATTGAAGAATGTCCTGCTTGCAAAAATAATGATCATCCCTCCGGTGCTCACAAATGTCATATATGCAAAAAAAATGTTCACGCGTTAAATTTATGTTCAAAAGCTAAGAAGAAGACGAAGGATTTGGACAAAAACGTATTTGTACATCTTGTCAACGTATGTCACCTCGTATCACAAGTAAGATGTCAAATCTAAATGATGTAGAAAATTGGCGTGGATTAGCGATTCGAAAGTCAAAGTCACGATATTTACACAAAAATTTTCAAAAAAACGAGTTTATATTACATGATAAACTTTTGAATGTTCCCATTTTAAGCAATGGTAACTGTTTAAAATTAAAAGCTATAAATATAAAGGGGAAAAAACTGACGCTGGCGAATACTTGCGCTTTTGATAGCGTGTTCCAAATATTTTTAGCAGCAGTTTATGATAGCATTTGAAGATAAGTGTAATTTAATGGCACAAGAAAATTTATTTTTTCAAATGATATTGGATACATCAAAAAGAGGAATTTCAAGAAATACATATTATAATCGTGCCAAAATTTTGCAAGATATTTTCCCGGTTGAAGGAGAATCTCATAATTGCGGATTTATTAATTGTGAAGTAACTGTAGCATCCTAGACACTACAAAAAGGCCAAAAGATATCTTAAAGATGTCTAAAGAACTTTAAGACGTCTTTAAGTCATCTTTTAAATGTCTTTTGGACATGTGCTGTCTGAGATATTTATGCACAAAATTATTTTTAACAACCTTAAACTAACAAGAAACATCTTCCTGTGATGAAGGCTATCCTCCACAGAAGAAATATTTTCCAACATTGCAAATTCAATATATGTTTCTCTTTCTGGGTAAACTATTTAGTAAAAAGGCTAAAGACCATTTTCTTTTGGGCGGAGCAAATAAATGTTCCAGAACAAATTGTATTGGTGTAGAAACAACTGCTCCACCACAAGCAGGTATAATAAATATTCTTTCATTTTTCAAATATATTTATATATATATATATATATATATATATATATATATATATTATGACGTTGCCGTCCTGTAGCGCGTCCATCCGCCCCGAGATTTTCACGGGGCGCGGGCCGAGCGGCCGCGCCAGAATCAACCTCGAGAGAGCATTGTCGAGAATCCCCGGAGAGACGAGCATTATCGTTATTTTGTATGAATTATTATTAATTGTATTGATATTTTTTGTTGGTCATAAACGACAACGGGCACCTCGCCGGAGAAGATCCGGAGGACCGGAAGCACATCGAGGAAGATTGCGTCAAGACGCTCGTCGACAGCGAACGGAGGAAATAGTAGCGCTTGGAAACACGATTAGCAAAGGACGATACCGGGGGAATTCACCCACGTCCCGGAAAGGGGGGACAGAAGTCCGATCAACGCTACCCTCCGAGGAGGACAAACGACAGCGGAGCCTTCAACGGGCCCTTGCAAATGGGCCTGCGACAGCTAACAATTTAAATCAAATTAATTGCGCGCGAAGCGCTAAAGCGCCGCGGATCTCGCGAGGCGCTAGGACCTCTTGCGTGCCGTGTCCTGATTGGCCGCGGGGCTACACACCCCACTAAGCGGTCATTGACGCCGCTATCGATCTCGGGCCGCGAGATCCCAGGATCATTCTGGTGCGGGCGCTAACTGCGAGCAGTCGCTTTTGTATATCGTTGTCGTTTGTTTGTCGTGCGAGCCTATGAGAATCGAGATCGAGCAGAGGACGAGGCCGAGGACCATCCCCAGCAGGAGGAAACATAGTCGGTGAGGTTGCCCATCTTTCCTTGTGAGCCACGTACGCGATTTAGTCCGCGTGCCGGCCGTTCTGCCGCCGTTGCCATTTTTCGTGTTTCGCGATCACTCGAGCCGTTTGCTGAGCCATCGATATTTTGCGTATTTTCGGACGACCGGAGGCAAGCGACCGAGGAAGGACCATCGTAACGTCGGCGTTAGATTGATAAGGCAATGTTCGTCTCTCTCCGGGTTTCGGGTGTTCAGTACGCGTAGCTATCGACCGCCGAATATCGACTGCGTGCGCGAAGGATCGCGAAAGCGAATACCGCCCGTGTTGTCGTACCGCTGTCGTTGCCGCGTAGAATATTCCGTGACGTATCTCAGGGCGATTTTTGATGTATGATTGCGTGTATGTCGTCGTCAATTGTTAAGAGCGCGTATGGTATTTTATTGTAGTGTGAACGTGAAAGCATTTGCGTCTGTCACGCTTATTACGCCGCCGAATAGAGCATAATAAAGACTAATAGAATCTTTTCGTCTTCGTCGCGTTTATTACGCTGTCGAATAGCGCGGAATAAACGATAATTTGTATCTGCCGAATTGGTCGCGGTGCGAAATAATCGCCAAAGTATTGAGAGTGAAATCTGAGCGGCTTACGCGGAAGAAAGAGGCGAAACGTCAGCGGGGAAAAATCTTCGTCTACCGTCGGCTATCGAAATTTGAGAATATCGTTCGCCTGTCGCATACGTGATCCGTCTTCGCAAAAGTATTAAGTATTTTTCGATCTATGGTTACTTATGCTGTCGAATTATTAAGCTGTCGATTTGTTTTGCGAGCTAGGAAATTGCGAGGAAAAGTCCGTAGCGATAAGTTGTCGATCTGGCTGCCGAAATTACGATATCGTTTGAATATTATCCGCGAATATTTCCGTGCCGAAAACCCTTGGTATTCCGTAAAGTCTCGCTCAGTCCTGCGAACTCCGGCCATAAAAACGGGCTCGGATAAACGACCGGATTGTCTTAGCGCTCTCGTTTTCGTTGTCGATTTCGAGCAGATATTTGCTCAGAATACCGTCGTATCATTAGTGCTAGGATTAATTGTATTGTATATTTCGCTTTCGTATCTCGTTCGAATTTATTGTGAACCGTCGTTTCAACTTGATTTGTATGATTCGTTCTCGTTTCTCGTGGAATTAATAGCGAACCAATGTCTCTGTAAGGAATTATTAATCTCAGTTGAATTACCGCTTCTTCTTGATTGCTGAGTTATTGTTCAAAATTGATCCACTTCTTATTATTGATTTCTTATTATTCACTCGTATTGTTATTTTTCTTTTTCTAGTAATAAACTTGTTATCTTTCTTTGTTCAAATCACGTAATTTATTTAAGTGTTCGTCTCGCTTGGTTGTCGATTGTTGTCTTGTCTGTCGTCTGTTGGTTCCGTGAAGACTCGCATAATCAATTAACTTTCTCCAACAACCCCTCCCCTCTACCGTTAGTCGAGCTAGTCGGCCCGTGGCGAAGCAGGCTATCGTTTTTAGCGTCTTTCAGCTTTTCGCGAACACTGGTGCGTGAAAGACCGCATCTGGCGCCCAACTTATCGCGATATCGAAACGGCCTCCGCCGCGGCTCGCGCGAGAACGTCTTCCATCCCTGTTCCTCAGGACGCGAGTATATTAATTTCGTTACTTTTTTGACGGCGTTTTCGCTCCCCCGCGCACGCTCCCATCCAACATCTCGAGGAGTGTCGCGAGTTATTTGAATTGAATTGAATAAACGTCGCAATATATATATATATATATATATTTATTTATTTATTTATATACTGCAATAATATTTTAGTAAAGAAATTTGAAAAGAGATAAATGTAATAATATAAGAATATATTAACTAAAGTTGATAGAAACACAATAACATATGTTTAGCTACATAGAAAAAGAATAACATTATTTTTTGTTTAACTGAAGGTTTATATATATATATATATATATATATATATATATATAAACCTTTAGTTAAACAAATACAATATATATATAGGGTGATTCTGAACAAACGTTTTAAAATATCAAATTCTTGAATGAATTCTAAGACGATTTTTCCTCTTGCAAAATTTTGCCCGGAACTTAGTTTTTAAACTATAAATGGAAATAGTTCACTACTTATGGAACGAGTACAAGAGGTAGGCAGAAACGACACAATATAGGCGATTACGTGGAGCGCTCGCCGCGATCAGCTGATTGCTATACGCGATGACTGTAATAATCAGTTTGTGTGTGTGTACGTACATATTCTCACATATTCTCACATGTATATATATATATATATACATAAAATAAATTATACATATATAATATTCCTATTTATAAATATATATAATTTTACTATTATATATATATATATATATATATATATATATATATATATATTTGTGTAGGGGGGGGTGTAATGTATAAAATATAAATACATCACGCACATCTTGCCGTGAATATTCTGCTTTGGTGTCGATGATTTTCCTGGGTCGCAAATGGATTTCCTTCGTTTGGGATTATTGAAATATATCCACTTTTCGTCTCCAGTCACAGTATAAAATATAAATACATCACGCACTTGTGAGGAGGTAGAAAACAGTAAATTAAATAAAGAAATCCTATTCCACGTAATGATTTTTGTAATAATAATCGAAATATTAATTATTGAAATCGAACGAATGAGAGAAGCGCTCGACCGCTCGAGCTATAGCATGGCCCACCGTGTGAAACATTGCCTGCCAGCGCGCAGCGAGGGGAGGGACAGCGCGCCACTAGCCATGGTTACCGCCATCGCCATCTTCACGTTTCGCTGCTACAGCTCGAACGGTTGAGCGCTTCTCTCATTTGTTCGATTTCAATAATTAATATTTCGACTCCCACAAAAAGTATTAAATTCCTGCTTATTGCAACGAGCTCAAAATTTTTAATTTGCGGAATATGAAAGCTCATAAAAAGTTCATTATTATGAGCTATTAGATTTTTTATTTTTAAAAAGTGGGGGGGGCCAGCTCGACAGGGGTATTAAAATGTATATATACGAGCGCAAGATTACCGTGAACATTGTAACATAGACTATACGATAACGAACCGCACTATATGGATTCTGTTATATCAGCTACACTCTTGGCTATATTCGACTGCATCCGAGCAGCAAATTGCGATAAACTGCGATAACCATCCTGAGTATAAAAGGACACTCACAAAATTAAGTCGAATTATCTTAAACGACAATTATAAACTGACAACTGCAGACATGACAATACAAACAGAAACAATTATGGGGGACCGGAAAGTAATGTCGTTTTTTTACATTAAATTCAAACAGATAAATTTTTAATAAATTTTTATTTTTAATCAATGATGTAATCACCCTCGTTATCAACAACCTTTTGCCATCTAGTATGCAAATTTTCAATGCCGGATCGATAAAAATCAATTGGTTTTTGAGCAAAATATCTGGAGATGGAATTTTGGACATCCAAATTTTCAAATTTTTTGCCACTTAGAAAATGTTGTAGCGATCGAAATAAATGGAAATCCGATGGCGCAATATCGGGCGAGTATGGTGGGTGAGGCAATACCTCCCACCCCAATTCATTAATTTTTTCCAGGGTTCGTCTTGCGCAGTGCGGTCTTGCATTATCATGTTGCAGAATAACGCCTTTTCTGTTGACAATCGCTGGGCACTTTTCAATTAAAGATTGATTTACTCGATCCAATTGTTCACAGTAAAGGTCTGCATTCACAGTTTGTCCAGATTTCAGCACTTCAAAATGAACAACCCCGCGAATACTCCACCAAACACACAAAAGCGCCTTTTTGGGGTGTAAACCTGGCTTAGCTATACTTCGTGGTGATTCATTCGGAGAGAGCCACTGCCTTTTGCGTTTTGGATTATCATAGAGGACCCATTTTTCATCTCCAGTGATCAAGCGATCAAAAAACGCTTCTGTATTGTGCCGCTGAAGCAATAAGTTGCATGTAGTGGACCGGTTAGCTTTGTTTTCTTCGGACAGATTATGCGGGACCCAAACATCTGCTCTGCTTACTTTACCAATTTGCTGCAAATGTTCTTGGATGGTCGACCAAGGTTGGTTAAGAGTGTTTGACAGTTCCTCAATTGTCTGACACGGATTTGCTTCCACTTCCGCCCTTAACATGTCATTGTCTAAAGTTGTTGGTCTTCCTGATCGATACGAGTCGGAAAGATCAAAATTACCGGATTTGAACTTAGAAAACCACCTTTGGCATTTATGAACGTCTAATGCATTTGGATAAACATCGCAAATGTTTTTGGTAGCAACCGTTACGTTACTACCCTTGTGAAACTCAAAAAGCATACAATGCCGGATATGTACTTCTTCTGGTATTTGGCTGGCCATTTCACCATAAATTGCAAAAAAAAATTAAGATTTAATTATTTACGAGTAAACAAGTCACTTTAACCTTAAAATGTCTTTGGCACGACTTTGAAGTACACAATGAGCTGATAAATGACAAACGAATATCGATATGCGCAGAAACGACATTACTTTCCGGTCCCTTTACATATAGAACGAATATGAAGACATTTTTACCAGAATTCAATATAACATTTTCCCGAAACATTTACGAATCAAATGACGAATGAAAATTTAAAAACGTAATAAATAATCCTTTAGAATTAAAAGAATTAAGTAACAATGTCTTTCTCTGTGTGTTGATGGAGACGGTTGACATGACAATCTTGACGAAGTGATTTCCTTATTTCTCACGATAGAATAGTTAACTAAATTATTTTCACTCGAAAAGGACCAAAACCATTGTCGAAACGTCGTGATTCACTTTAATAAAATTTGCCAGTGTGGTCGTTTTAATTACTTCTTGTATTTTATTTACTGGCGATCTTGAAGAGTTTAATGTTAATTAAGTAACAAATTAGAAGAAATAAATAAGGATTTAAATAATAATGAAAATAATTTCTTTAGACAAAAGGAATTCATTTATCCAATGGCTTCCAGTGAAATAACCACTCTAATTATTATAATATTAATAATATGGATAATTGTCCAATATAAAAAAAAGAAATCTAAACGACCGATTGATAGAATAATAGGCGAAACTGACTTACTATATGGAATGCCTAGACCAATATTAAAAAGAAATAAAACTATATAACACGAAATAAAACTATATAACACGGTTTTAGAATAAATAAATTTTAACTTAGAGATAAGAAACGATTATAATAAATATTGTAAACGGGAAACATTTTGTATTTAAAACAGGGATAGATTTATGTATATTTATGAGATAGAAAAACTCCGTTTAGAACCTCCGTTTTTTTTTCCAACGGAGGAGGGATGTTATAGTCCGAAAGACTATAACTTTATTTTATTTTACGGTTAATAAATTTTGTATAATTAAAATGCGATGGAATGTTCGCAAACCTCGTAGAACTGCTACCTCAGCGAACCACGCGCGAGTTTGCCGGAAGCGTGAGAATACCAATGAAGGGATTCAACTTTGAATCTCCTTCGCTTGCACTTGACTGCCACGAAAATCTTCTATGACCATATATGGTCGTGTCGCTGGACGATCCCCTCCAAAGTACCCCTAAAAACGAGGTGTTAAAAACCGTCTACCGCGAGTCCGCGGCGGACTGTCGTTAATAGAAAATTAATCAAAGAAAAGTGTGAATCCGGGAACTAACCGCTAATTTGCGAAATCTAATTGAATTGCTAACAGGGGGACTTAACGAAAGTAAGGGAAAAGGTTTAACTGAAATCGAGACAATTAGTGTAATTGAATATATTTGTATAAGTGATAATAAGAAACAATAAAAACATAAAAAACTAAATTGATTGATTCCGAGGTCTTTATCGGGTTATCTCGGCAACATCCCACATCTCGTATCGCACACGGCACAACATAATAAAACAAAGATAATTTAACATAATAAATAAATAGATTCTCCTAGAATAATGTATTATCAAGAGACATGATAATGTCTTGCATTAAATCACGCGCAATCAAAGTTACGCAGCAGCAGCAAAGCATCCCGTGTATTTATACACAAATCGGTTAGTTTTATATATAAATTATTACTCTCAATAATTGCTAAAGGAATCGAATTTTTACTAGATTTTAAGGGTCGATATAAAAAATCTCTCGCGGGTTTAAATTTCTACGTTCAAATATCTCCGAAACGATGCGTTAAATAAAAAAATATTTCAAACAATAGTTGTATGGCTTGAAGGGGGCCATCAGATTGTGACAATAATTTGACCTTGGAGAGTCATTTAATGGTTACGTTAAGGTAAGATGATCAAAAAATGAATATTTTACTAGATATTTTATGGTTTATGTAAAATTAAGAAATTATTTCAAACCTCATAACTCGAAAAGTACTCAATGAAGAAATACTTTATTATATGTTTTGGAAAGCTCTCGAGATAAGCTACAAGAATATGTAAGGAAAACATAGATTTCTACTTAAGAAATTAAAGGTGATCTTTACGTGACTTTGATAGTGCTTTTCAGGGTCATAATAATATTGCTATGTAATGCGACATATAAAACCCTACAACTTTTGTATGAAACATTTTTTTATTTAACGCACCGTTTCGGAAATATTTGAACGTATTATTTAAAATGGGACACCCTGTATATTCAAAAGATATATTCCTACAGATGTCCAATCGCCTAAAGATGTCTTTGTGATACTTTCTGGATGTCTTTTAGATATACATGCTATATGGAATATTATTACAACCAAATTGTAAACAGAATTATATTAAAATTATAATATTCGTAATTAGTAGGATCATTCGCAGAGCGCCAGAGAACGATTTTTTGGAAAAAAATCAACATAAAATTACTAATAAATGTAAGAAATGCGTGATAGTGGTTAGGTATAATAAAGTTAAATACACATACTTTTTTTTTAATTTTTAAGAGCCAAACTGCATGATCTGATTTTGTCTTGTATAATTCTATAAGAAATGTATTGAAAAATTCATGGAAAAATGTAATTTCTTTGAGGAGAAATAATCAATAATAAGGAAGACTTATTTAAGACTAGGAAAAGCGATGGTATTGGGTGTGACAGTGTATACAGGGAAATTTGTGTCAGGAAATTTTTCGCTGTGTGAAAGTAGATGACTCAAATTAAGAAGGAAGATCTTACATATACTATTTTGCGATATTTGCAATAATTAACGAAAAATTAATTAAAGAAGATTGGTCAATACGCGTAGCTAGAAGTACGTGGCGCTGAAGGTGGTCTCACTGTAACATAATGACGGCGCGCGGTGAAGTGATGATTAGGGAGGCAAAGAGCCTTCGCTGCGCGTCTACACACTCATCGCTCCACTTATTGCAAATATCGCAAAATAGTATAGGACCTTCCTTTTTAATTTGAGCCAATTTATCTTCATACTTCGAGACTACGAAAAATTTCCTGATACCCTGTATAAATCTATAATTTTTGAAAAAACAAATTCGGTAATTATGCATAAAAAGGCCCACCTTCGCACAAATGTGTTATTGACGTATGTTGTAAAGATGTTATCTCTGATTAACATTCTTTAGGTTTTAGCCGGCGGTTATTCTTTATTAACAAAGTTATACAAATATAGTTAACAAAAGTTATTAACAAATAAATGTGAGAAATATTAACGTAAAGATTCTACTTTATTTGTTCACCGATTTGCTTTATTTTTAAATATGTTATAGGGGAAATTTTCCCGAGTAATTTCGTATATACAGGGTGGACCATTTTAATCTATAATGGAAAATATCTCGGAATGTTGGTGAGATACAACAAAATGTTTCAGACAAAAGTTGTATGGTTTCTAGGGGGACATAAGATGGTACCATTGGTTTGACCTTGAAGAGTTATTTGAAAGTCACATGAAGGTTACCTTCAATTTCTTAAATGGAACCTACATTTTCTCATTACATATTCTTGTAGCTTATCTCGAGAGCTTTCCAAAACACTATAATAAAATATTTTTTTATTGAGTACTTTTCAAGTTATGAGGCTTGAAATAATTTCTTAATTTAACATAAACCGTAATATATCTAGTAAAATATTCATTTTTCGATTATCTTGCTTTAATACTTTTATGTACAAAATAATGAAAGAAATCAATTGGTGTAAAAAAAACACATAGTTGTTTCAAAGAAAAAATATGTAATTGTTAATTGCAAATTACATACTTTTTCTTAAAAATAACTATGTGTTTTCTTTACACCAATTGATTCCTCTCATTATTTTGTACATAAGAGTATTAAAGTAAGATAATCGAAAAATGAATATTTTACTAGATATATTACGGTTTATGTTAAATTAAGAAATGATTTCAAGCCTCATAACTCGAAAAGTACTCAATAAAAAAATATTTTATTGTAGTGTTTTGGAAAGCTCTCGAGATAAGCTACAAGAATATGTAATGAGAAAATGTAGGTTCCATTTAAGAAATTGAAGGTGACCTTCATGTGACCTTCAAATAACTCTTCAAGGTCAAACCAATGGTACCATCTTATGTCCCCCTAGAAACCATACAACTTTTGTCTGAAACATTTTGTTGTATCTCACCAACATTCCGAGATATTTTCCATTATAGATTAAAATGGTCCACCCTGTATATATATATATACATATATGTATATATATATATATATATGTATATATATATATGTATATATATATATATATATATATATATATATAACTGTGTTCAAAAAGCTTTATATATGTTTATTTCATATAATAAGTTTCATTAAACTATATTCTATTTATTAACAGTTACCGTTAATTGATAAAGTAAGACTCGTTTTTAGAGGATAGAATTGGAATGGATATGGAAATAATGGAATTTTCTCTCAAGAGAAACAGCAGTGTAATAATCTGTAAAATAACATTTAAAAAATAATATATTATATATCTCCCATAGCAAAAAAAGTCACAGTGATATCACAATAACATGTCACAATGAAATCACAAGAAAGTCATGGTGACATGCAAATGTCCGCTTTGTCACAAGTATGATGTCACTATGACATCATTGTAATATTAAATAAAATTTAAAGAGGTCCAATAGGCGTAGAGAGCTAAGTATCAATTAAAAATGTAGGTCAATAATCAGAAAGAAATATATATTAATAGTTCATAATACAAAAACAAAAAACAAAACTAATATAATATATATAAGAATAAAAGGTGTGTGCGGACGTTTCGACTTGTCTTCAAGTCATCTTCAGCGCAATTTAATTAACCAAGATTAGAGCATTTAGTAACACGGTTCGTAGAGACATAAAACGGTGATAATTAGAAACGGAAAGAATATAAATTAAATTCAAAAATAAATAAAAAATAATAAAAAACATTTTCAAAAAGGAGAAACAACTCCGATCGCAACGGTTGTACATATTCAGGCTTACAAAATTTAAAGGAAATGTATCTCCAAACGCCACGGTTGTACATGGTAGAGACGCAAACGGCTCCCAATTGTTCCCATAAGTGAAACCACTCTCGTTTAGGTTGATTGACCCAAAGTAGAGTATGCTTCATTTGAAATTCTGAATAACGCACGTAAAAAGAATAAAAGTAAAAGACACAACAGAACCCAAGAGCAATGCAAGTTTTTTGGTCATATAATGATTGAAAACTGATTAGTTTAAATGAAAACAGTATTAAATAAATAGATTAGACGACAGAGAACATTATTAATCAACAGGAATATAAATAAATACCGAAAGGGAAAAGAATTAGTCAAAGTATAAAACAATAAAAGTCAATAAAATAACATAAAAACCAAAATTCGCAGTCAATTAACAATAGAAATTAGAGTGAGTACATGGAATAAAAGTAATTACCATAAAAACATTTAAACAAGGATAACTTACATTGCTTTGAGGATCCAAGATGCACATGTATATACGTTAAAAGATCAGATGTACAAGAACGTTAATATCTTTTGAAAATTCTTTCTCTGTGAAACTATCACTTACAAGGACCAGAATATAAATGAACAAAGCAAGGAACGGTTGGCCGTGTTGATTTCTGTGTATGACCGTCAGATATTCGGAAGTTTATTTATTATATCATTATAAATGTCAGGAAAACATTCTGTATCAGTTTGTAAATTTAAACCGTTATGCTGTCGCTTAATGTATAACATTTCGGAAATTAACCTCTTATTGTAAAAAGATTCTTTGTCAAGTATCTTAACGTCATCCCATCTGAAATCATGATCAAAATTTAACCTGTGTTCACTAATGACAGACTTGTTAGTAGTAACTCTATTAATATGTTTTTTGTGTTCATTAATTCTCGTAATTAACTTTCTTCCTGTCTGTCCGACATAAGATGCGTCACAATTTCCGCATTCTATTTTGTAGACCACATTCTTATTTGAAACTTTCGGGATGCGGTCTTTATGAGCCTTAATAATAGTGTTAATTTTATTAAGACTATAATACGACAACTTAATGTTCGTGTCTTTAAGAATGTTTCCAAAGTTATTTGTTAACCATCATTTTTTATCATCATTAACAAATAACTTTGGAAACATTCTTAAAGACACGAACATTAAGTTGTCGTATTATAGTCTTAATAAAATTAACACTATTATTAAGGCTCATAAAGACCGCATCCCGAAAGTTTCAAATAAGAATGTGGTCTACAAAATAGAATGCGGAAATTGTGACGCATCTTATGTCGGACAGACAGGAAGAAAGTTAATTACGAGAATTAATGAACACAAAAAACATATTAATAGAGTTACTACTAACAAGTCTGTCATTAGTGAACACAGGTTAAATTTTGATCATGATTTCAGATGGGATGACGTTAAGATACTTGACAAAGAATCTTTTTACAATAAGAGGTTAATTTCCGAAATGTTATACATTAAGCGACAGCATAACGGTTTAAATTTACAAACTGATACAGAATGTTTTCCTGACATTTATAATGATATAATAAATAAACTTCCGAATATCTGACGGTCATACACAGAAATCAACACGGCCAACCGTTCCTTGCTTTGTTCATTTATATTCTGGTCCTTGTAAGTGATAGTTTCACAGAGAAAGAATTTTCAAAAGATATTAACGTTCTTGTACATCTGATCTTTTAACGTATATACATGTGCATCTTGGATCCTCAAAGCAATGTAAGTTATCCTTGTTTAAATGTTTTTATGGTAATTACTTTTATTCCATGTACTCACTCTAATTTCTATTGTTAATTGACTGCGAATTTTGGTTTTTATGTTATTTTATTGACTTTTATTGTTTTATACTTTGACTAATTCTTTTCCCTTTCGGTATTTATTTATATTCCTGTTGATTAATAATGTTCTCTGTCGCCTAATCTATTTATTTAATACTGTTTTCATTTAAATTAATCAGTTTTCAATCATTATATGACCAAAAAACTTGCATTGCTCTTGGGTTCTGTTGTGTCTTTTACTTTTATTCTTTTTATGTGCGTTATTCAGAATTTCAAATGAAGCATACTCTACTTTGGGTCAATCAACCTAAACGAGAGTGGTTTCACTTATGGGAACAATTGGGAGCCGTTTGCGTCTCTACCATGTACAACCGTGGCGTTTGGAGATACATCTCCTTTAAATTTTGTAAGCCTGAATATGTACAACCGTTGCGATCGGAGTTGTTTCTCCTTTTTGAAAATGTTTTTTATTATTTTTTATTTATTTTTGAATTTAATTTATATTCTTTCCGTTTCTAATTATCACCGTTTTATGTCTCTACGAACCGTGTTACTAAATGCTCTAATCTTGGTTAATTAAATTGCGCTGAAGATGACTTGAAGACAAGTCGAAACGTCCGCACACACCTTTTATTCTTATATATATTATATTAGTTTTGTTTTTTGTTTTTGTATTATGAACTATTAATATATATTTCTTTCTGATTATTGACCTACATTTTTAATTGATACTTAGCTCTCTACGCCTATTGGACCTCTTTAAATTTTAATTTACAGAGAGCTTTACCTCTTTTTGTTATTAAATAAAATGTTATTGTGAGATAATTTACACACACACACACACACAACAAAATGATTATATATATATATATATATATATATATATATATATATATATATATACAGGGTTGGGAAAGTTACTTTTTAAAAGTAACTCGTTACCGTTACCGTTCTTTTTTCTAAGAAGTAACTCGTTACCGTTACTCGTTACCAATTTTCAAAAGTAACTCGTTACCGTTACCGTTACTTAAAAATAACGCGTCGTTACAATTTTCGTTACTTTTTAAATATAGGTTTATTAAATATTACAGGTTAATTTTTCCTCCTGCACAAAATTTATAGGCAAAGGCAAAATTTTTTTCGTTGCTAAGATTTGGTCGAAATTGAAAAACTTTAGAATATGCCGGCCATGGAATTTCACATTCCATTTCCTTTGAAGATTGAGATGTACTTGCTTCTTCCATTATTTTTTATTTTTTACTATAATCTTCAGATTAAGATACAAATATCTTTTTGAGATTGAATATCAATATATGCATGTGGAAAATGACTATAATGCCGGCAAACTAAGCAGCTTATGCGAGCACATGCTTGCACACTATTATAAGAAACAAAAGTTGTTACAAAATCTCAAAGATGAGATTTTTCTCATAACATTAAGAAATATAATTCCGTCATTATAATTCAGACAAACATCTATACACTTCACAATTATTAATGTTTTAAGACTTTGAAGTTACCGACTTCGAAAAGCAAAACAAAATCTAACCTGATTTTTATATACAATGCGTTCAGTAAAACAACTACTCGTTGTCTTATCAACACTTGTTGATTTGGTTCTAAAAGTAAGAGTCAATCACGTTCGACTGTTATTCTATGTTCCGAAATTCGTTGCCAGTATTGATGAACGCAGCTTTTGTTTACTTCTTTTTCTTTCACATGTGCCCAATGACGCGTACATGTCATTCTGCATTCCACACACTTCTTTGAATAAAAATTACACAGTAAATTTGCAAAAAGTAGCGATAAAAGTAACTGTTAAATTCGTTACTCGTTACCAAAAAATGTAACGAAGTTACTTTTTTCGTTACAAACGAAATTTGTAACGTCGTTACCGTTACAGTTACCAAAAAAAGTAACTGTAACGGTAACGACGTTACAAGTAACGCGTTACTTCCCAACCCTGTATATATATATATATATATATATATATATATATATATATATATATATATATATATAGGTATATATATATATATATATATATGTGTGTTTTTTAAAATAAATTTAATTTATTCCATGACTGTTGTGATTTCATTACATTTAATTGTCGCAGAACAATATCATTATGATATCACTATGACTTGTTTTGCTTTGGAGGATCTAATATGCAGGATATCCTCCTAACAGCATATAACGTAATTGTATGTACCTGATTGCTATTGTACATAAAATATAAAGATTTTTGTAATTCAAATTAGTTAAATTGTATTATATACTATATATATATATATATATATATATATATATATATATATATATGAGAGTACATATACTAAAATTGTAAGAATACTTTTATGTCTGGTTTTTTAACTTTTCAATAGTAAAATGAGATTGTCTTCTAGTATGTAATAAGAATAAATAATACATATATTTGTAGAATATTGTGAGTTAAGAGTACGTCTTTAGTTTTTAATATTATATTAGGGTATTACATATATATATATATATATATATATATATAATATATATATAAATATATATATATATATACAGGGTGTCCCATTTTAATCCATCCGGTCGAATATCTCGAAAACCAAACCCAGGAGAGAAAAATGTTTCAGACAAAAGTTGTTTGGTTTCGAGGGGGCCATAAGATAGTACTATTGGTTTGATCTTGAAGAGTCATTTGAAGGTCACGTGAAGGTCACCTCAATTTTTTTAAATGGCACCCCCTATTTTTTATTAGATATTCTTGTAGCTGACCTCGAGAGCTTTCCAAAACACTATAATAAAATATTTTTTTGTTGAGTATTTTTCGAGTTATGAGGCTTGAATAATTTCTTAATTCTACATAAATCATAAAATATCTAGTGAAATATTCATTTTTCGATTATTTTACCTTAATACTTTTATGCACAAAATAATGTGAGAAATCGATTGGTGTAAAGAAAACACATAGTTATTTTTAAGAAAAAATATGTATAATTTGCAATTAACAATTACATTTTTCTTTGAAACAACTATGTGTTTTTTCTTATACCAATTGATTTCTCTCATTATTTTGTACATAAAAGTATTAAGGCAAGATAATCGAAAAATGAATATTTTACTAGATATATTACGGTTTATGTAAAATTAAGAAATGATTTCAAGCCTCATAACTCGAAAAGTACTCTATGAAAAAATATTTTATTATAGCGTTTTGGAAAGCTTTCGAGGTCAGCTACAAGAATATGTAATAAAAAAGGTGCCATTTAAAAAGATTGAGGTGACCTTCACATGACCTTCAAATGACTCTTCAAAGTCAAACCAATGGTACCATCTTATGGCTTCCTCGAAACCAAACAACTTTTGTCTGAAACATTTTTCTCTCCCGAGCTTAGTTTTCGAGATATTCGACTGGATGGATTAAAATGGGACACCCTGTATATATATATATATATATATATATATATATATATATATATATATATACAGGGTGAGGCATCTAAAACAGGCCACCTGAATAACTCCGTTGGTAAGCCGAATATAAAAAAATTGTTCAGACAAAAGTTGTATGGTTTCAAGGGGGACATATGATGGTGTCATTAGTTTAATCTTGAAGAGCCATCCGAAGGTCACGTGAAGGTCAGCTCCAACTTTTTAAATGGGACACCTTATATGCTTTTGCATATTCTTGTAGCTCATCTCAAGAGCTTTCCAAAACACTACAATTATGTCAGTTTTCATTAAATACTTTCCAAGTTATGAGGCTTGAAATCATTTTTTAATTTTACATAAACCGTAAAATATCTTGTAAAATATTCATTTTTCGATTATTTTACCTTAATACTTTTATGTACAAAATAATGAGAAGAATCAATTGGTGTAAAGAAAACACATAATTGCTTCGAACAAAAAAATGTAATTTGCAATTAACAATTACATTTTTTTGTTCGAAGCAATTATGTGTTTTCTTTACACCAATTGATTCTTCTCATTATTTTGTACATAAAAGTATTAAGGTAAAATAATCGAAAAATGAATATTTTACAAGATATTTTACGGTTTATGTAAAATTAAAAAATGATTTCAAGCCTCATAACTTGGAAAGTATTTAATGAAAACTAACATAATTGTAGTGTTTTGGAAAGCTCTTGAGATGAGCTACAAGAATATGCAAAAGCATATAAGGTGTCCCATTTAAAAAGTTGGAGCTGACCTTCACGTGACCTTCGGGTGGCTCTTCAAGATTAAACTAATGACACCATCATATGTCCCCCTTGAAACCATACAACTTTTGTCTGAACAATTTTTTTGTATTCGGCTTACCAACGGAGTTATTCAGGTGGCCTGTTTTAGATGCCTCACCCTGTATATATATATATATATATATATATATATATATATATATATATATAATATCCTAATATAATATTAAAAACTACAGACGTATTCTTAACTCACAATATTCTATAAATATATGTATTATTTATTCTTATTACATACTAGAAGACAATCTCACTTCTCTATTGAAAAGTAAAAAAACCAGACATAAAAGTATTCTTACAATTTTAGTATATGTACTCTCAACAAATTGTATGTATATCAAGAATATTCTGAGAATGCAATATACTTTTGAGATAGCCTCCAAACATTCTGAAAATCTATATATGCTATTAGGAACAATAAATCTGAATAGGAATAAGAGATTAATTTTTACCTTTGTTGCAAGATTGCGAGTCTTCTTCTCCCTCCCTCCCTCCCTCCCTCTCTCTCCCCCCTCCCTCCCTCTCTCTCTCTCCCTCTCCCTCTCTCTCCCTCCCTCCCCCCCCTCTCTCTCTCTTCCTCTATAATATAATTTCTCAGACAACCTATTAATAAAATAATAAAATCACAAACGATAAAAGCACAAACGATAAAATAATAATGGGCTTTGCGTTAATATGTCAATTTACGTTCACGTCTAAAACACACAGAAGAACACTTCACTAAAGAAAAGATCAACTAATACGCACTTATAATGTGTTTAGCATGGCCGGAACACGAGTGAACAAGTCCCGGACAGTCCCAGCTCGTGCAGGCAGCACGAGCCCGGCCGGCCCCGGTCGGTTATAGTCACGTGACAACGCTGGAGCAATCCTCAGTTGCCACGTCATTATGACGTAATTCATCGATTATAATGAGACGCGATTATTTGATTCAAATACGTGTGTAAGGAGTATCCATTAAAATGGAATTTCGAAATTCTCTATTAATTCCATTAATATTAGCATGGATAACGATATTGGCAGTACATTTACATTTAATTGATAACCAATATTGGCGTCATCATGGATGTAAGATATTGGCGCTATATTTATTTTATAACCAATATTAGTATTACCATGGGTGTAACAATATTGGCAGCACACTTACGTTTAATTGATAACCAATATTGGTGTCATCATGGGCACTGCAATATTGGCAGTACACTTGCATTTCGTTAGTAACCAATATTAGCTTCGCATTGGTTAATATTGGCCAAGACATTCCCAATAAAACCAATATTTAGCCAATGGATTGCCAATGTGCTGTGCTACTAGGGTATCTATCCTCACTTAATATCCATATAGTACAAAGCAGTTTCAAAAATGACTAAAACTCGACATATTTTTATTCAAATTAAGACATCTTTTAGTCTAATAATATAGTCGACGAAAAGACGATTAAATTATGTCTAAAAGACGACTAAAAGATGTCTTAAATAAGTCTTTAAAAACCTAATAAAAAGATGTCTTAAAGACGACCGAAAATGTACAGATTTAGTCGTCTTTTAGTCATCTTTTAGTCATCTTTTGGCTTGATAGATTAGTGATTAAATTCGGGTCATGAACCGACTTTTAGTCGACTTTTCGTCGACTTTTCGTCGACTATTGTCTCTAACTAAAAGACGTTTTTGACGAAAATATATCTAGTTTTAGTCGTCTTTTAAACGTCTTTGTGCCCTGTGGGATCCTTTATGCATCACGAAAACTGAATCAAAATCAAAAGCGTCAGAAAAACCAACAATCAAAAATATTGTTGTAACAAGTGAGTTTTTTATATGTAAAATATAAAATTGTACCTTTCGTTGTACATATGCTTACTCTTTTCTTTCTAGAATATTTATATATTCTTTCTATAATATTTTATTTCTATAACATTTTATTTTATAATAAATTTTTAATCTACTTAAATCTTATTTTAATCTTATTTTTAAACAGATATACCATTACCTGTTGGAATCTTACATAATAAAAAAAATGGCAAGAATCAATCATGGAATAGTGAAAATAATATCCAAAAATTACATCTAAATGATCGAAATACAGAAACAGACAAGGAACAAAAATCAGGCAGTCATCATGAAATGCAGACATCACAAAATACCGGCCAAAAGCAAAAAATAGATAATCATCAAGAATGTTGCAGTAAGTTTCAATAAAGTAAAAACCCACTTATATTCGATAAAACAAAAACTAAAAATTAATGTCATAACTCTCTTTTATAATCTTACAGTATTTTTCTTTAAATTTATTTTTATTATTGTGATGTGTCAGTTATTCTATTTTAAAAACTATTATTATTATTATCAATAATAAATGATTGATCCACAATAATTAGATAATAAATATCATAACATGGTTTTATCACAACATTAATTTCTGTTTTTCTCCATTATATGGATTATATTATCTTATTTATATTATGTAATGATCAAATGATAAAATGAAAATTTTTCACAAAAATCTTGAAAACAAAATAATACTTCTGAAATATTAACTATCTTCAAATTTTGATCAACTAATCGAAATTGATTATAATAAACAATGCATGTATATCAAATAATAATGATAATGGAAAATACAATTATACTTGTTTATTAGAATAATATCCTAAAGGATGTTAAATATCACTTTTGCAAATGTAATTAATGTATATTAGCAATCATACATTTACTAGTAGAAATAGCAGAATTATTTCCTAACAATTGTGAACTCGATCATTACTTATAAACCGAAAGACAAATTACTTATCATTACTTATATCATTATTTATATTGCAATTGTTTCTAAATAGGAGTTTGTCGGAACGATATTACAACGATTTTACGTACTGTGATAGGAATACGACAAATACTTTTAGATTCAAATCCACATCAAATGCACATTCATTATTTTACGTGTAAAACGTTCTTTAATTTTGTACAAGCGACAGTAATAGCGCATGATAAAAGTATTAAGAGTAAAACTAATGTTTTAAATAAAAATTTTATTGTTTTAAATGCTGTTATTTTTGTACTATTTTAAAAATCAATTAGAATTTTATGTCATAATATAAGAATATTGCTTTGAAAAAATTTGATACCAAAACGTACAAAAATTTAAAATAGAAGAATCTAATATAAAAATAATTTCTAAGGAAATGCTGATTACTAACTTTTTGTGATTTTTATTTATAAATGTGCCAGTTTAATAGTAGTAAATATAGTAGTAAAGAATATATTTAAAAATTATCGATACTACCAAGATAATAATAATAAATTGCAACACAAGCATATTTTATATTTTTTACAGCAAAGAATGATTCGGACAATAGGAGGTATAACCCCACATAAACATGTACGAAACGCGATGCGTTTAACAATAGCTGACACGTTAGCTTACCAAATGACTTGAACTAATAAAAAAAATAAGATTGAAACTCAGAATATGAAATTCATCAATCTCATTATTGGTATGGTTAATTTCCTATTTCTTTTTCTGGAAATATTAAAATAATTTTTTGTTTACACTCCATTTTTACAATGACAATTTTCTAAAATTATTTCAGTTTTATGTTCTATTAAAACACACATTTCATTTGTGAAAAGAAGAAAAAATTCTTTATAATTTCAATATAAGAAAAAATATAGTTTGACATATTTTTATTTATATATTAATATATTCCTTTACTACTTTTTTTCATATTACTCTATCACGTACAGTTACAATGGCTAAGTTCCAAAATTCATTGCCGGTGCTAAAAATCTAGTTTACATTACACACATACATACACACACACACACACACACACACACACACACACACACGTGTACTATAGATTTTTAGCACTGACATTGAATTTTGGAACACAATAACCAATGTTTATAGTAATTTACGAATATGTTTTATCGAGTTTGATAATTATAATATGATAAAAAGTTGTAAACATTTATTATCTGCCGAATTATTTTAACTATTATCAATAATAACTTAAAAATTATTCTATCAAATCACATATAGTTTTTATCAACTTTTTTAAACATTTTAGACGTTCTCATATTATTCAACATTCTAATCTTCTTAGTCACTTTTGATCGTATTAATTGTACGTACATATATATGTTAGTTTCTTACTAATCTACTTATAATATCGTATATAAACGTTTCTTTATTTCAAAATGTTTTATATTTATGTTCTGTATGACTAAATCAATACATTTTTAGTAATTTGTTTGTCCCATTAATAAAATGTTAGCAAAATAACAACAAATTACTAACAAAATTGATCACAGTTTGGCTGCAAGACCGGTATTATTTGTGTTCTCATTAAACCCGTGTTTTACAAGCACAAAAGTCTGCAAAGTACAGCTAAATATAACGTCGATGTCTGTTTAGCTGTACTTTGCGCTAATTTTCTTTTGTCTTTCTTTTACAATAAAAAAGACAGAAATGAATAGTGTAAAGGGTTTAATTATTAAAAAAGAGACCCACAGAATTTAATAAAATTTCTGCTAAAATTTTGTTCACGAACGAATTGTTAAAACATATTGAAATTTTTTTCAGAAACTCTCGTTACTGATCGGAATATTTCTATCGCCAATGTGCAAAAAGTATTAAAATCATGGTTGCAACATGCCGGCGATCGAATAAATCGAAGACAAAAAGAAGAAATTCAAAATGAATCAGTGGATGATTAATACTTTTATAATAATATATTATATAATAATAATAATAACTTAATATAATTATGACATGGACGTATCCAGGATTTTTTTTCAGAAGGGTTTTATCAATTCTGTTATTATAGAAACTATTTTTGTGTTAAGCAATTGTTTTCTTTCATATTTTAAGTTCTTTCATATTTTAAGTTTAAAGTTTATAATGTCTCCTCGTTCCTGATTTTGAAAAATATATTAAATATTAAAATATTTAATATATTATTAAAGATATTAAGTATTATTAAAAATATTAAGTTTATTATTAAAAATATTAAGTTTTTTAAATCGATTTTTAAATCGATTATTTTTATTTTTGTGCAATAATAAAAATAATAAATATAAAAATGTTTAAGATGATTTATTCCCTAATACTTATTTTACATAATTTATAATAATAATTCAAGACAGAATTCTAGTTATAAATTTTATGTATCGTAATACAGAAAATATTTAAATATAACGTAAAATACATACAAAATAAAATATATATCGG
Organism: Camponotus floridanus; assembly: GCF_003227725.1. Taxonomy (NCBI): domain Eukaryota; kingdom Metazoa; phylum Arthropoda; class Insecta; order Hymenoptera; family Formicidae; genus Camponotus; species Camponotus floridanus. The sequence continues at coordinate 585,346 of NW_020229224.1, read as the reverse complement.
AATAAGCGTATACATTAAAACATATAACGCATAAAATTATAAATAGAATTCTATCTCGAATCAGAAATTCATATGTTAACATATGTTAGATCTCTTTTAGACATCATAAATAAGAACTCTATATGTTGACATAATTTAGATATCTTAAAGACGTTCATTTTAAGAAATCTTTTTGACATCATTTTCGTGATATCTTTCTGTCTTCAAAAAACGGCGCATTAGATAACATTCTAATATCTTTATATGATCTTTTAGAAGCCTTTTTAAGTTATCAGGTTCAGAAATAAGATATCTTTTAGAAATCTTTTTGATTACATATTGTTTTCTGGGATCTTATCTGTTGAGGATGTGTTTTTAATTTGTTTTTAAAATTTTTTTGGTGCATTATATGTCTGATGCAGAATCAAGAGACAAAGCTGGGGATATTAATTTTCGATCTAGTTCAGAATGAAATTTCTCTGGGAGGGGAAGATTTTGAATATGCTGCTGAAATAATTGTTTTATTTTTTGATAATGTCTCTGAACATTCTAATAGGAAGAATATTTCATCACTATTTGCATCTGGATTCGATGAAGAAAAATTGCTTTTATTAAATGAATCTAAAAGAAAAGGAAGAAAATAAAAGTGTTATATCAATTCATCCTGAGTATTAATACCCTGCCGAAAATGGTCGATTAAAACCGATTAAAACGGATTATGTTTTAATCCGCGCCCGGATTAAAAAGTAATCGATTTTAATTCCGAACAAATTGCAATCGGTTTTAATATCGGCTTCGTGAATTATTTCAGTCCGACATCATTACATTTTAATCCATATTGTTGTCAACAATCTAAATGAACACGAATAATCAGATGGATTGTATAATCCAAAATAATCCGCCTAGTATGCAATTTCAATTCGTTATAATAATATGCAATTTTTAGTAATTGAGTTGATTGTAATCCGGTTTAATCCAAGGGTGTTTACGACAATTAATCGGATCTTTGATCGGACTGAACAGTGGTACTCAGCGATAGACTTTCTAAATTTCCCTAGACTAATCCGGATCAATGATGTATCTCTGAAGTAATCAAATTAGATTAACAACTTATTCTTATTTTATAGAAAACATCTTATTCCAGTAAAATACATTTGTTTATTAATATATATTTGATAAATAAAGATATATTAATTAAAAGAATAATAAAGTATCTTCTATAATTTCTTATGATGTTTTTCACAATTTTTTCGATGAACTTGACCGCAATTTCTTTCGATGACTGTTAATCTAATTCGATTACTTCAGAGACACATCATTGATCCGGAGTCTAGGGAAATTTAGGAAGTCTATCGCTGAGTACCACTGCTCAGTCCGATCAGAGATCCGATTAATTGTCGTAAACACTCCAAAATTCACCGATTTCAGAGATAATAACTAAATCGATTTTAATGCAATAAGAATCCAATTTTTGTGTAAGCAACAGTAATTTGTTTTAATTTGAAATTCTAAGATTTTTCGGATGAAAATAAAATCGGATTGAATGCAATTAAATCGAATTTTTGTCATAAATATTATATTCGACTGTGTATATATATGAAGAAACAAAATTATATTTATTACAAAGTTTTATTTATCATTGAATTTCAAATATATTCGGAGGTTAGGTTGCATAAATATTTACAATATCTTACATCTATGTGAATAACTTTATTTTTGATATCGCTTCCTTAACAGCACATGATATTGTAAGAATTTTGAATCCGCGCTGTAAGAAGCGACATCGAATTGATCGACCGTCTATCCCCGTTTATTCACCCTCTCATCGATCTACGAACTGGGATCGTTTAAACGCCGATAACGGATCGGAGGACATTCGATATTCAAAAGTCTTCGCGCATACACGAAAATTAGAAAAGGAAAAGATTCTCTTCGGACTTTGTACAGGCTGCTGGCCTTTGTTGGCCAGCGGCTAGCGTGCGGTTACGAGAAATTGATTTTACGACTTCGTCTATCTCTGAGCGTTTATCCTCCGCCATGAATTGTTTGTTAGTGATAACTCGAACATTGCATAAATAAATAATTTTGACGACAGTGTAATTATTGAACAATTCAATATTAATCAAGAAGAAGACACACTATTTGAATATTTATTTATTTCCTGACAAAGCTGTAGAATAATCTTTAGTTCAATATATCAGAAGCGGTATATGTATCGACGTTACTATTGAAATTTGAACGAGGCAAGCCGATGTTTTGGATGAATCTATGCATTTCGAAAGTCACCTGTCGCTGTTTTTCTGGCGCGCGCGTTATATACGTGATGATAATATTCAAGTGTGGATACACTGAGTGTATTAATTATCGACTGAGTTACCATATATGGTTGGGACAAGAGCCAAGTCGTCTTAGAATATAATAATGCAGCGAGAATGACTTGAGGCGATGATCTTGGAAGAGGCCAAGCAATAAGCATTGCGCTATCAACTACCGGTGGCAGCCTCGTCCGATCGAGAATTGATAATTGAGGCGATCATGAGCCATTTTGCACGGAATAATCCATCAGAAGAAATGCTTCTGTCGACGTAGCGTTCATGAACTCAGGGTGTTCGCTCAAGAAGAGAGAGTAGTCAAGCAGTTCTCCCAGGCCCGTCGCATCAAGCGACGGCACCAGCTACTGATATTCCAAGGCAACAGGGACCTCTGGATCGTATTGCTATAACACTAGGTGTGTTTATGGAGCAGCAACGGCAAATGTTGGAAGAAATTAGAGCTCTCTCTCGAAGAGAAGCTTCTATTCAAAGTAATACACCGCAGGAAAGAAAAATTGAGGAATCTCCGCGTTCCCCGACAATCAGCACTTCGTCGGCGCAAGTCGTCTCATTGTTATCGCCGCAAATTCCAGAATTTGGTGACACGGACGAAGAAAATATACAAATTTCGAAACAACGAGTAGATAGAGTTGCTCAAGTGCATCGAACGTCCGACGACGTAACTTTATTAATAGCTTCCAGTAAGTTAACCAAGTTGGCCAAACGATGGTATGAGATGCAATCTGGTCAAGTTCTAGAGTCGTGGCCTGCGCTCAGACAAGCGCTGATCCAGATGTTCGATCGTCGCATCTCATTCACGGCCCCGATGCAGCGTATTGAAGCTCGAAAATGGAATTCATCGAATGAATCATTCGATCAATATGTGATCGATAAATTGTCGTTAATTCATCGTTTGAACATCCCTACGACCGACGCCGTCAATCTTATCATTGGAGGTATCCAGCAGCATTCGCTGCGTGCAACAGCACTGACTCTGCCTACACATTCGGTGGATCAATTGGAAGCAATGAGAAGAATTACCTTCGGGATGAGTGATATTGATAAGAAGAATCAGCATCCGAGCAAGGGTGACGCAATAGGGACGGTCTCAAGGCAACCGACGGCAAAGCAACAAGGCACGATGGTAAGCCGACGGAGAGTACGTGCAACTACTGCAAAAAGAAGGGCCATTGGAAAGCGAATTGCACGGCTTTGAAGAGAAAAGAGCAAACTACGTTGACAACTGCATCTTCGGCTAAAGCATCGTTCTCGTCGCAGCCAGCGATGGTAGCGGTTGTGAAGCCCAAAAATGATAAGTTTTATCTTTTTTCTCCTATAGTCGTTGTAAATAGTATTAACAGTATAAATAATAATCTTAATGCGTTGATTGATACTGGAAGTCCGGCATCGTTTATTATAATAATTTAAAGAATTTTAATAAAATGTTTAAAATAAAAATTGACTCTTTGGATCCAGTCGATCGGAAGTTTAACGCGTTACCTAAAATTCCGATCAATGTTCTCGGTAAAGAAAGGTCTAGAATTGAATTCAGAGAATTCCCGGATCGTATTTTTGATATTACATTAAACGTGGTTAAATCAGACTTCTCAGACTTAGATTTAATAATCGGTTGCGATTTTATTGAACAACATGACCTAACATTAATCTTTCGATCGTCTAAAGTAAACGCGGACACGTTCACACAACCTTTATTGCAAATGGTTTGTTTTACTAATATAAGTATGGAATCAATAATAGATGATTGCGAGATAGATTTTGATAAAAATGAAAAACAGCGTCTCAAAGACATAATAATGATGACTACAGTGTACGTATAATTTGAAAGATAGTTCCACGTATACGTACGCGCCACGAAAATTCGCTTTAAAAGAACGCGAACAGATTCGCGAAATAACAGACAATTTATTAGAACGCGGCATTATCAAAACAAATATCTCGCTGTATTGCGCAAGAATTGTGCCGGTAAGAAAAAAAAAATGGCAAACTGAGACTCTGCATCGATTTGCGACCATTAAACGCGCGTGTAATTAAGCAGAAATATCCGTTCCCTCTCATAGAGAATTGCCTTGCGAGATTGAGCGACAAGCGAGTATATTCATTATTAGATTTAAAAGATGGGTTTCATCAAATAAAAGTAAATCCGGAACACACGAAATATTTCTCGTTTGCGACGCCCGACGGACAGTTTGAGTATGTGCGGCTTCCCTTTGATTACTCGGAGTCACCTGCGGAATTCCAAAAACGCGTGGTTCAAATATTAGAGCCTTTTATTAGAGAGAATAAAATCCTTGTATACAGAGTGTATTAAACCACCTGTGCCAGCCGATTATCTCAAAAACCGAAAACGACAGACAAAAATGTTTCCTACAAAAGTTGTAGGGTTTCGATATGTAATTTGCAATTAACAATTCCATATTTTTTCTTAAAAACAACTGTATGTTTTCTTTACACCAATTAATTCCTCTCATTATTTTGTACATAAAAGTATTAAGGTAAAATAATCGAAAAATGAATATTTTACAAGATATTTTATGGTTTATGTAAAATTAAGAAATGATTTCAAGCTTTATAACTCGAAAAGTACTTCATGAAAAAATAATTTATTATAGTGTTTTGGAAAACTCTCGAGATAAGCTACAAGAATATGCAATGAAAAATAGTAGGTTCCATTTAGGAAATTGAAGGTGATCTTTACGCTATTCAAGGATATACTAATATTACTATGTAATGCGTTACTCAAAACTCTACAACTTTTGTAGGAAACATTTTTGTTTGCCGTTCTCGGTTTTTGAGATATTTGGTTGGTACGGGTAGTCTGATACACCCTGTATATAGACGATATTTTAATAGTATCAAGTTCAGTTGAAGAAAATTTGAATGTTTTAAAGAAAGTTGTTAACGCTTCGTAAATACAGTTTCGAATTGAATCTGGTTAAGTGTAATTTAAAAAAAAAAAAGTGAAGTTCTTAGGATATATAATTTCGCACAATCAACTTATAATACATTGAGCGATCGGCATACGGAAGCTGTTAAAAATTTTCCAATTCCGAAAAACGTACACCAATTACAACGCTTTTTAGGCTTAACCAGTTACTTCCGTAAATTCATACAAAATATCGCCATAAAAGCTAGACCATTGCATAATTTGTTAAAAAAGTCGGTGGAATTTAGATTCGATGAGGATTGTATCACAACTTTTGATACATTGAAGAAGGATTGACTGCGTATCCAGTACTTCATTTATATAACTTTGCAGCTCCCATGGAATTATTTACATACGGATGCGAACTCTCAAGGGCTCGGCGCAATATTACTACAAAAACAGGCAAATTCGAAATGGGCGCCGAAAGCCTTCTTTAGTCGAGCAACGAATCAAACAGAAACACGCTATCAGTTTTGAATTAGAGATGCCATAGTACGCGCGGTCGAACGGTTTCACATTTACCTATGGCATAAATTTCACGATAATAACGGATTGCAATGCATTAGTCTACCCTGCTGGAAATATTGAATTAAAGTCGATAAAAGTGAATTGAAAATTAATCGACTTTAATATACTTTGATCAATTTAATCGATGTTTCCAAAAATGTCGATTAAAATTTAATCGATTTCAATCGTTTTTCTTGTTTATCGTCTTCAATATCACTAATGAGTATTAATTTTAATCGATATGAATTGACTTTAGATGACAAAGATTTTTAATGTCTTTTAGTACGAAAATTTACAGTAAGAATTAATCGAACCTTATCGACTTTAATCCTTTGATAGTTTAATAGAATTTAATATTAATAAATGTAATTGAATTTTGTCGACTCCTATGCTAATATTACTAATTAAAATCGAATACATTTTTATCAGGAAATTTTGTACAAATATTAACTAGATTTTAATACATTTCAATCGCAATCACTGTTTTATCGACTTTAATGCCAATTTGTCAAATATTTTAATCGACTTTTAGACACACTTTTGTAATCAAATACAATCGATTTCTATCGGGATGTTTTATACAAATATTTAATAGACTTTAATGCATTTCAATCGCAATCACTGTTTTATCGACTTTAATGCCAATGATTGTCAAATATTGTAATCGACTTTTAGACACACTCTTTGTAATCAAATTTAATCGATGTCTATCGGGGAGTTTTATACAAATATTAAATGTACTTTAACACATTTTAATCCGAAATGCTTTTTTATCGACTATATTGCTACATATTGTGGTTCAAATCAACCCGATTTTACAGGTTTTTATAACTTCTAATTGAATGAACTTTAATGACAATAATTGTCATGTATTTTAATCGACTTTTATGGCAAGTGAATTGAAATGCAATCAATCCAATAATAGATTGTAAAACTTTTCGTCTTTACCTACATTATACAACAGTGTATAATTTTGAATAAATTTACAGTACATTTAAGTATACAATTTAAGTATACAATTTAAGTATACAATTTCAATTACTATATTATTTAAACTATTTATGTTGATTGTCATATATTACATTATTTTTGAAGGGTAATAAATGAAATTTCATCAAATTTTTAATATTTGTTTCTTTTTTTATTATTGAATTTCAATATTGTTACAAAATAAACTTAAGTATCTACCAGTTTTACTATCAATAATAGCAACTTTTTGTTCCACGGCATCTATTGGTTTTAATAATCTATTTTCCACATTTTCACTTTGTACCAAAAACAAATAAGAAACACCTTTAAAAGGTAAATCTTCAAAAATCGAAAATAATGATAATGAAAGGAAACATTTGTTATTATATGAAATAATATCATTTATCCTACAAAATTGACCCGTTTTTAGTCTCACAACTGTGTCATCTGTTGTTTTCGCGCGATTATTACATAGACTGTGATAAACAGTATTTTTATAAATGCACTTACAGTATGTGGCACATCTACCAAAAGTTTCTATATTTTTAATTGTGCATTTTCCTCAACGTGCAATTGGATCTCCACAACTTTTTTATTGCATGGTTACAAAATGTGAGGTTATTAGAATATTACTTTGATATAATTCAAATACATTATAAAGTCATGTCATGAAATCGGTCCCTAATTTTTCTTTACAAAAATTCTAAATTCGAAAATTAACCCATTGCTTTCAATCTTTTAATTTTCTAAGCTTTGTACAAAAAAAAATGAATAAAAAATTTTTTACTCAAGTTTCACTAATTTGTTTTAATTCGGTGGCACCTGTACTTTATTTTCAAGGGTTTAAAATATGTTTAAGTTTTTATTAATATCGTTCTACGGAAACAATTTCGTTAAAGTCGATTAAACTCGATTTGTTACTTATATAAATGGGTTAAAAGCGATTGTTATCGTTTAATTCGAAAAAGCCGATTAAACCCGATAAGTTAGTTGAACAAACGGACTAAAAGCTATTAAAAGTTATTTTTACAATTAAAGTCGATTAAGTTCTATAATGTAGAAATCAATGTTAAAATTCGCCATTCAATTCAATATAATTTTTAATCGACTTGAATTGTATTGTTTATCAGGGATTCCTTAGTTTAATCTAGTGTAATGTACTTTTTGTCATAAAATTATTAAAATCGATTTAAGTCGATTAAATAATTCGCTGATTTCTATCCTATTTAATCCGACATATTTTAATCGAGTTCAATAAAGTTTAATGCAACATGAAAATTTAATACATTCCTATGGTAAAAATTGGGTGAAGGATTCACATGTTAAATCGATTAAATTTTTTTTATCGACTTTAATCCGATATTTCTAGCAGGGTACGCTATAAATGAAGCTAATCTCAACCCGCAAATAGCACAGTGGACATTATTATTACAAAATTATGACTTTGAAGTTGCCCCGGAAAAAGAATGGCACATGTAGACGCTCTTAATCGACAAGTATGTTATCTGGAAGTACTAGTCCTAGAGCGCGAGTTAGAATTTCGACAATTGCAAGACATGCAATTAAAAGAGATAGTAAACAATTTAGAATTCGGTGATAACGATAAATTTGAGATGATTGATGGTCTAATATATCGAAAAGGAGAAAATCGTGCTTCGCGATACCAGATTCAATGATAAATAACATAATACCAAAAATGTACCATGACGACATGACGCACTGTGGATTTGAAAAAAACTTTTCGCGGAATACATGGTTCCTATTGGTTTCCTAATATGCGTAAACGTATTCGTGATTATTTGAAAAATTGTATTACTTGCTTATTTGCAAACTCATCGGCAAATAAGTTTGAAGGACAATCACAATCTGAAAGCTCTTCTCCCATATTTCCGTTCGAATTGATGCACATAGACCATTTCGGTCCCCTCCAAGAATCGACCAACGGATTTAAATATATATTTGCAATGATCGACGCATTCACGCATTATACTTGGCTTTTCCGAAAACCACAAATACAAAAGAAGTTTGTGATCATTTAAAATTTTTGTTTAATATTTTTGATACACCCATTACATTGGTTTCTGATCGTGGTGCAGCATTTACTTCGAGGGAATTTGATGAATTTCTAAATAGCTTAGGTATCAGACTAAGGAAAGTCGCGATAGCGTCACCTTAGGCTAACGGAATGATAGAACGTGTAAATCAATATCTTAAAAGCAGTCTAACAAAAGCAGTAAATTCGGACGAGGATTGAGAAGGTCAATTGAGTTTGGTACAGTACGCGATAAATAACACTTATAATTCGGCAATAAGTACAGGTGTTCCGTTTCACGCATAATGCGCATTATACGGAGAAAATCTATAGTTTACGTTACGTATATTATAGATTTTTTGCGCATAATGCATGAAACGGAACACAGTCTACGTCTCCTTCAAAGCATCTGTTGGGATATGACCAGCGAAGTCATGGTGACAAAAACGTTAAGAATTATATTGACATATTGATTCAAAGCGATAATAATCAGAGTAAACAAAGGGAAAATGCACATAGTATTGCCTCGGAAGCAAGCAGCAAGCTTGTTCCGCGAATATAATAAGATTTATTATGATAAACATCATAAGAAACCAACATTGTACAAAGCTGGCGATTTTGTTTTGATTAGAAACTTACAGACAAAAACTGGAATAAGAAATTAAAACCGAATTACAAAGAGCCGTATATAATAGCCAAGGTTTTAAACAAAAACCGTATGTGGTAAAAGATGTTCTTGGATTTAATATTACACAGAAACTTTATAACTCTATTCTCTCATCCGATAAATTGAAACCTTGGATAAAACCGGTGGAAAAAAAAAATAGTTTATGTGTTCTTTTTAAATAAATGAATATAACTATCTTTGTCATTAAAATTTGTCAAATTAAGAAATTATCTTTTGTTAATTAATTTTTTCTTTTATTTAGGTTATGAAATATGACGTCGGCATTGTGTAACATTCGAGACGAACGTTGACGCAGGATGGACGAAGCTGTAAGAATTTTGAATCCGCGCTGTAAGAAGTGACATCGAATTGATCGACGGGACCGTCTATTCCCGTTTATTCACCCCTACCATCGAACTGGAATTGTTCGAGCGACGATAACGGATCGGAAGGCATTCGATATTCGAAAGTCTTCGCGCATACACGAAAATTAAAAATGGAAAAGATTCTCTTCGGACTTTGTACAGGCTGCTGGCTTCTGTTCATACGGTTATGAGAAATTGATTTTATCTTCGTCTATCTCTGAGCATTTAGCCTCCGCCGTGAATTGTTTGTTAGTGATAACTCGAACATTGTATAAATAAATAATTCTGACGACAGTGTAATTATTGAATAATTGAATACAATTTAATATTAATCAAGAAGAAGACACTCTTTGAATATTTATTCATTTTTTGACAAAACTGTAGAATAATCTTACAATATCATTCGAATATTCTATACTCATACTGTATATTCTGAATATTCTATACTCATTCTATACACATACTACTGTAAATATATGTTACAAATGTAATATACTGAGAATAATCTCATAACATCTCTCTTGTTGTATATCATTTTTCATATATTCTCAGAATATACTTTGCATATCTCGTATTAGTATATTCTTTCTCGTATATTTTCAGGATATTCTATAATATTGTATGTGTTCCTCATTTTGCCGCTGCGCACGCCACCAAACTCGTACTTAATTTTTGGTGAAATGTATATAAAAAACTGGCAGTAACATGATCATGCGAGTTTGGTGGCGCGCGCAGCGGCAAAATGAGGAAACACATGCAATATTATAGAATATCCTGAAAATATACGAAAAAGAATATACTAATACGAGATATGCAAAGTATATTCTGAGAATATATGAAAAATGATATACAACAAGAGATGTTTATTCTGCGATTATTCTCAGTATATTACATCTGTAACGTATTGTAAAGAATTTATGTACACCCGTTATCTGATATATTTATTGTACACCCGGTATGTGGGCTTGCGTGCCTGCTGAGTCATGTATAGGGTGCGCGCGCACGATTACGTCAATATCGATATTCCGCCAGGATCGATATAAAGGGGTCCTGTGGAATTTGAAGTTCTCTTTCTTCTTCGCTCTTCCGTTTTGCTTCTTCGCGATCATTATTACGCAGTATGCATTTATACGAATCAGTATTACGCGGTTACCGTCTTCTAATTTGTATCAGTTAATTGAGTAACATTAATTAAATTGTGTGTGTTCTGTGCATCATTGTTGTATATTTCATCCTGACAAACATCCTGACAATATTCCTGCATCGTGTATCACCACGGACGGCTTGATTGAGATAATCTTATCTGACTCTATATCACACGGTATAATTACATCTTATTTTATACGGAGTATCATCTCTATCAGAGTATCATCTCTATCAGCATCATCAGCTATCTTACAGTATATTTACAGTATGAGTATAGAATATTCGGATATCATGTGCTGTTAAGGAAGCTATATCAAAAGTAAAGTTATTCACATAGATGTAGGATATTGTAGATATTTATGCAAACCTCCGAATATATTTGAAATTCAATGATAAATAAAACTTTGTAATAAATATAATTTTGTTTCTTCATTTATGTACACACAGTTGAATATATTTATGACAAAAATTTGATTTAATTGCATTAAATCTGATTTCATTTTCATCCGAAAAATCTTAAAATTTTAAATTAAAACAAATTACTGTTGCTTACACAAAAATTGGATTCTTATTGCATTAAAACCGATTTAGTTATTATTCCTGAAATCGGTGAATTTTAAATTAAACCGGATTACAATCAACTCAATTATTAAAAATTGGCTATTATTATAACGAATTAAAATTGCATACTAGGCGGATTATTTTGGATCATACATTAAATTCGATTATTCGTGTTTATTTAGATTGACAACAATATGGATTAAAATATAATGATTTCGGATTGGAAATAATTCACGAAAGCGATATTAAAATCGATTGTAATTTGTTCGGAATTAAAATCGATTACTTTTTAATCCGGGATTGAACCGATTAAAACTGATTAAAACGGATTATGTTCGACCATTATCATATTGTATCGACCATTTTCGGTAGGGATACTACTTTTTATATATTAATAACAGATATTTTATATATTAATAAAAGGTCTGTATCAGCCATATCGACTGTATTATCTAAAGATGTGATGCATATAGACTTGTTGTGTACTCTTGTACCACCTTATTATATTATCATTATGTAAATAGAATACATTATGAATCTTATGTTAAAAACGCAAAATATGCGTTGCCATATTTAATTACATATTCACAATTTGATATACGATTTTGTAATACATCTTACATTTATAAGATGATAATACAGTGAAATGATATAAGATGTAACAAGTCCATACATATCATAGCAAATAATATTATACATATATGTATATGTATTAAGATCTCAACTCAGCGTTTACGCTTCGGCGTTACAATTTATGTTTCTTGGGAGCTTCGTTTACACTTCTGTTACTCTTTCCTTACATTCGACTTACGCTCCGATATTTATTTTCGCTAGGATCTATAAATGACAACTACATGAGTTGTGAATGCTGGACTATCTCGCCGCGTTTTATACTCACATGAATTAGTTGATTTTTTAAAATTAATTGCTCATTAATTATTGTGAAAATTGCAAAAGGGCATAAGACTTTTCTATTCAGTTTAATCTGCACATGATATAATTACTATCAAACACTATATATATATATATATATATATAATAAAATATATATATAATAATATATAAATATATATATATATAATATATATAAATATATATATATAATAAAATTTGTTTCATTTTTGCAATAAAATACGAAGAAACTTTTTCCCCAACCCAATATATATATATATATATATATATATATATATATATATATATTGGGTTGGGGAAAAAGTTTCTTCGTATTTTATTGCAAAAATGAAACAAATTTTATTCATATTTGAAATGAAGCTTATGAAATTAAATATGTGCCGTTTTGTTCGACCACCTTTTGCCATCTTTGAGGTAAAACCATAATCCCGTCACTGTAGAACTTGTGTGATTTCTGGGCGAAAAACTGTGACAAGTGATTTTCACAGGCCTCTCTTGAAGCCAACTTCGTACCATTAAGAGAGTTCTGTAGAGATCGAAATAAATGGTAGTCTGATGGTGCAAGGTCAGGACTATAAGGTGGGTGCATCAAAACTTCCCAGCCAAGTTCTCTTAATTTTTGACGAGTCGCTATAGATACATGAGGTCTCGCGTTGTCGTGATGAAAGACGACGCCTTTCCTATTGATCAATTCTGGTCGCGTTTTCTCAATTGACTGGCGTAATCTTTCCAGTTGTTGACAGTAAAGGTTAGAATCAATTGTTTGACCGGACGGCAGCAGCTCGTAGTGAACGATTCCTTTGTAATTCCACCACACACTCAGCATCACTTTTCTTGGCGTCAATTTTGGCTTTGCCACAGTTTGCGGAACTTCATTTCGCTTTGTCCACGATCTTTTTCGTACATTATTGTCATACGTGATCCATTTTTCATCGCCTATTATGAGCCGTTTCAAAAATGGTTCGATGTCGTTTCGTTTTAACAATGATTCGCAGATAGAAAATCGATCCATTAAATTTTTGACTGTTAAATCATGTGGCACCCAAACATCGAGCTTTTTTTTGTATCCAGCTTTCTGCAAATGGTTTAAAACTGTTTTGTGGTCGATGTTCAGTTGCTTACCGATTTCGTGACTGCTAATATGCCGGTCTTGTTCAATTATTTCCATAATTTCATCGACTTTTTCAGTGATCGGTCGACCAGAGCGAGGTGTATCTTTGACGTTAAAATTTCCAGATTGAAAACGCTTGAACCAGATTTGTGCAACACGTATTGATACAGCATCATGTCCATAAACATCACAAATTTTTTTAGCTGCCTGAGTTGCATTCTTCCCTTTTTTAAAATAAAATTTTAAAATGTATCGAATTTCTTCTTTCTCTTCACTCATTTTCAAGATGCAATAACTTTTAACTGAATAGATAAATATCACTACTTTTTTGCTACTTTTTCTTTATGATATGTCACCTTTCAAACGCACACAAAGTATTGACAGATTCGATTAATATTATCAAGGTTATGCGATTCTAATTCCATCTGCCGGAAAATACGAAGAAACTTTTTCTCCAACCCAATATATATATATACAGGGTGGACCAATAACTCTGTCCACCTGGAATATCTCCGTTATTTTTAGAGATACAAAAATTTTGTATGTATAAAAGTTGTACGGTATCAAGAGAGCCGTAATATGCTATTAATAATTGTTTTGTAGGTGGAGGCGCCTCAGAGATTTCAAGGTTATCTCCATTTTTTAAATGGAAACCCCCCTTTTTTATTGCCTATTCTTATAGCTTATCTCGAGAGCTTTCCAAAACACTATAATAAAGTATTTCTTCATTGAATACTTTTCAAGTTATGAGGCTTGAAATAATTTCTTAATTTTACATATACCATAAAATATCTAGTGAAATATTCATTTTTTTATTATATTACCTTAATACTTTTATATACAAAATAATGAGAGAAATCAATTGGTGTAAAGAAGTTTTTTTAAAAAAAAAATATGTAATTTGCAATTAACAATTTCATATTTTTTCTTAAAAACAACTGTATGTTTTCTTTACACCAATTGATTCCTCTCATTATTTTGTATATAAAAGTATTAAGGTAAGATAATAAAAAAATGAATATTTTACATTTTAGATTTTATATTATAGATATTTTATGGTATATTTTATGGACCACTTCTAGATGCGACACGTTGTATATATAGTGTCCGATAATGATTATGTCATATACAGGTTAAACTGAGTAAAAATTGAAATAATTTTTAATGTAACAGAATTTTTTTTTTTAATTAAAATAACACATTAAAATAATATTCCTTTGTAATATAAACAATAAAACAGGATAAATAGACATAATAGAGACAAATTCCATGATAATTGATGAAGGTAAAAAATGTTTGAAAAAGATAATTTAATCATAATATTTTATGAGTATCACTGATTTATCATTTTTAAAATTTTTATTCAGTTTTAAAGATAATAAAATAATTTCATGAAGATATATATTATATATATATATTATATATATATATATATATATATATATATATTATATATATATATATATATATATATATATATATATATATATAATGTATGTATGTGTGTGTGTGTGTATATACCCTAAATTGTACAAGATATTTGATGTGTTATGCAAATCTATATCTCACCCTTCAATATCCATAAATGGAATTTTTTACATTTTTTTTTCTTTAAAATGCGATGCTAATTTCTAATCAGCTATTAATGCGCTTCTGGTGATTGAGATAAAAGTACTACCAAGACCCACAATTGAAGCAACCCCTGCAAAAATAGATATATACTATAAATTATAATAATAGTTATATCTATTAAGAAAAATAAATATAAATATGCGCTTTACCATATAAATCAACACTAAAATTCGAGCTAGTGGATATCTTCTTAAAAAAACCCCTGTTCGAATACTTATAGCATCCAATGAAGAATAAGCTCTTTTTACTCTTCTGGTAACGCTGGTATCAAATGGTGTTTCCATAAAAAATGTGGGAACTTGAGCTTTTGCATCATCTGTATCGTTTATATTATTGTACGATATATTTCTTCGTAAATTACTTGCAGCATTCCTATATTCATGCTGTTACATAAAACACATTATTATAGTATACAAGATATTTCAAAAGTAGGTGACAAAATTTTAGGAGCCTACTTAAAATGACATCAAAACGAAACAAGAGAAAAGAATTATATAAAGATAAGTCTAGAGACACTTTTTATTTATGAGAAAGTTTAGTAAAAATATTTTTTTTTTCAAGTATATCTCTTGTTAATAAATCTCTTGTTAATCTCTTACGGAAAAAGATATTCAAAAATTTTTTTAAATATTTCGAATTTTGTGGCATAAATTGATGATTTAAGAATACTTCCATAGTAGGGACAAAAGTACATAAAAAGAATTTTATGATGTGTTTCCACAAATAAAAATTCTGAAAATTTAATTTAGGAGGAACATACAAGCTGGGATAAAAACAATAATAATACAAAAATAGTTTCTTTTTGTCAATCCGTCAATTGAATAAATTATTATTGAGATTCTTAAAAAAAAACTTGAAAAAAAAAAACTTTTGACCCGATATTTATATCATTTTTTTCTTACAATACGTATGCGTGCGTGTGTCGCGCGTGCGTGCAGAATATTTCAGAAGAGATGACTAAACCAGAACATAATCTATTTAATGTAAGAAAAAAAGATCGTAATTATCGGTCCAAAAGATATGAACGTCTTTTTTTATATAAGAATCTCTCAATAATAATTTACTCACAATTGGTAGATTGGTACATGACAGGATGTTTCCTAAGTGATGTCCAAAACTCCAGAAAGTAATTCCTTGGACAACTTTGAAGAAAAAAGTTTCGATAAACATCGTAATTTTTAATTAAATAATAATGTTAATAAATAACAACTAAATTAAATGAAGCATTTACTTCGCGCAACTACGCATTTTTCTGGCAGTTGATTGTCGTATTCTTTAAAAAATTCCAAGCATATTCCAAATTAATATTGAAAAAAAATCGACAATTTTGTTGCGGAGATTATAAATATAATGTTTATGTTTCTGAGACGTATATTTTTGAGCCTCGATTAAGAATCTTCAATTAAAAATTATGAAAGATAATTACAGAATTCTTTTATTTTTCTTTGAAGGTCCATAATTCTGCAGAAAAGCATTTCCAAATCCATGTTCATAGGATTTTTTTTCTTAGTCATCCAAGTACTTCCTGAAGTTTTAGACATTACTTAAGAAACACTTTGTATACATATATATATATATATATATATATATATATATATATATATATATATATATATATTCAGTGCATGTGTATATGCATTTATAAACATAAGTTAAAGAAAAGAAGTATTTGGAAATATACATGAAAAACATTTACAGATACTAAACGTTAGAGATACTAAAAGAGATAGATTAAAATTTTTAGAGATACTAAAATTCAAAACACTTATTTATCAACAAACATATATCATGAAAGGTATATGTAATATATCACAGAATAAATAATATAAAATAAATAGTATAAAATAAATAATATAGAATAAATAGTATAAAATAATATATATTTTAGCCTATATATTATATTATATAGTTTTCTAAAAAAACTTTTAAAAATATTTTTTTAAAAATAATTATTATATTTACTTCGATTTTTTCAAGTTGGAGACGTAATGCATTTCGTTCTGTAGTTAAACATTCCAATGCTTGTTGTTTTATGACCAAAGTTTGTGTAAGAGATGCTATCCTTGAATCCATTTCACTATTTGGCATTGCTGATGTAGATAGCTGTAATTTAAGCCTAGAAATCTCTGAATTCTTCTTTTGTAATTGTAGAGTAAATTCATTATGTTGATTAATTAATTTATCTTTTAATGATCTTATTTCCTAAAACATAATTAATTAATTGTTATTACTTTTTAATTATTAACTCAAAAAATGTCGAAAGATGCAATATATGTTTGTAAAATTTTATGTAAAATTGTATACTTCAGAATGCAGTCTTGCATCTTCTTCCGCTTCTAATCTTCGATGTCTTTCATTGGTAAGAATCTCTTGGTTTTGCAGATTTGTTTCCATTGACTTCTGTTTTATTTTTTCTAAGTTCAAATCTGCACTTATTAATTCTTCACGTAACGTTTTTAATTGTTGACACATCTGCTGATTTTCTTCTCTAACACTGTCACATTCCTGCCTGTGATTTAATATATTAATAGATTACATTCTGTACTACATAATGATTATTAGATGATAATATAAATTTGTAAGATATTAATGTTACTTTAATTGATTTAATTCCATGATGGTAACTTCATCCATAGCTATTGGAGCATTGCTCTTTAATTCAATTATCAATTTTTCCTTTTCTTGTAAAGTTTTTAATGCTCTAGCCTTATGCTGCTCTAGTTCAGATCTAATTAAATTTAATTCTTGTCTATTTCTGTCAATAACAAATTGCAAATCCATTATTTGCTTAGATTGTTGTAACTTTTCTATTTCTAAAGTTTTTAACATTTCATTTAAAATTACAATTTCTTTCTGATAATCTGTTTCTTGTTTCCCAAGAAGCTCATTTTGTTTTTCTAAATTTCTTTCCATTTCTCTTATATATTTTTGCATAGACTCATTTTCTATTGAATCAGTGAAATTATCTAACATATCCACTTTTGAATTATTCAATTTTATTTTATATTTAAGTTGAGGATAAAAAATATTCAAATGTTCTTCTGTTTTGTGTTCTGTAATATAAAAATATATATAAATTATATATATTACAAATTAATGATGTACACAAATAAAAATATACCATTTTGTAGAGCATCTGTTATTGGTTTAGTTAAATATTCACAATTTAACATCTGTGTTTCACTAGATAGACATAAATTTTCATTTTCTGCACCTATATTTTCATTTTCAGCATCTTTATCTTCTAAAGCATTTGGAACCATTTCTAATGAAGTATGAATTGGACTAATTTGATCGCTATGAGTTGATAATTCTGAATCTGTATCATTAGTAGGATGGTCTACTAATGAAGTTTTTGACAAATTAAAAGACTCTGCTATCTTTTTTGGACTTGGATCTGGAGTATTTAAATATGTAAATAGTACATCTTCTTTAGATGCTGTCACATTTAATAGATTCACTGATGTTAATTTTGAAGTAGGAGTAATATAAGGGATATGATCTGATGATTCCAATAAGGGTCTTTTAGATGTACTTCCATTTTGTCTGAAATAAAACTTATATTTTTATTTATCCTCATATTTTTTCCCATTAGCAGCTATATTATCATGTTAAAATCATATGTTCAAAATTGCAGGAGAGAGAGAGAGAAGGGTAGAAGAGAAAGAATAATGTTTTTTATAGGATAAATTTATATTCCAATTTATATATTATATTCTATGCACAAAAAATAATATATGAAATGTATAAAAGTTTGTTGCGTGAAGTGATCTAAAAATATTTACTATATTTAAAATTGACATAAACACAATTACCCAAGTTCCGGAGAAAGCCATGTTATTTCTGTTGACAAGTGATTTTGTGACATCTCATATTTATCTTTATTTAAAACAGCTGCTGTGTTCTTGTCGATTTTATTTAGTAAATTCTCTGCCTTATCCGCAAGACCAGACAACCAAGCCATGTCAATGAAAACTGATCAGAAAAAATTATTTAAAAATAATTTTATATTATATCTATATATAACGATTGTTCAATAAATCACAATTTTATTTGCAATATAAAGCTAATGCCAGATTATGTGTGATTTGTAATTCGTGATTCATAGAGATTCAGGCAGATGGACATTCAGGGAGATTCGTTATTCAGTGTTAACTTTCCATACTATTCGCGATTCGCTGTATATCATTCATAATTCGTCGTTTCTAGTTTCTAGTTCGCGTTACTTCGACCAGTTCTTTTTTTAATATTTATCTTTTGGATCTCATAAACATCTACGTCTCTACGTGTCTTACGTCTTCTATAAGTTCAAGCACGCAATTATTTGTCCACCTCTCCATTGTCTCTCTCTTCATTATAATTATGCAATAATCTATCAAAAAAAAAACACGAACTAATTACGCATAGTGTAACGCGACACGAATGGATTGATTCGTAACCATTCGTGTCCTTTGAGATTCGTCAAAAAATCGCTCAGTTAGCAAATCAGTGCGAATGACGAATCGCGCATGACAAATCGACGAATTTTCCCTCCATATTATTCGCGAACGTTATACGAATCACGCATCACGTTCGCGAAAACGCGCATAGTCTGGCGCTAGCTTAACATAGTAACTACTCATGACAAGATACTACATCACTATACTATTGCGTTTGTTTGACATATATACTAGTACGTCTCATTTCATGATACGCAAACAACTGACAATGAAAAGTGCCACACTATCACTTCACGCATATCCGCATGATGTGCAAAGAACTGAAAGGTAGGTCACGCCGTGATGCGCTGTGTGGAAATAAAGTCGCGCATGCGCACTAATAGTTTTCGACTAATCGTTCAATCGCTCCGGGGTAGTGTACTAGACGTTACTCTTGTAGTGCGAAAATATGTTTGGTTGGTGTTGGGAAAAAAGATAAAGTTGGCAGTATTGAAAACTCCCAGTGCTGCGTTTCGTTTCTCCCACTGGGATCACTAGGATTAAAAAAATTTGCTACTTGAGATATTAAAAGAGGTAAATAAGTAGTTAAATATATTTTATAATAATATGTTTAATAACATCACATATATTATTATTAATACGAACGTGTGTTTTATATTAATAATGCTATAATTATAATAAAGTGACATAATTTACCTAAAATGTGATTTAAATTCAATATTTGTATATCTGGTAACAACATTTTCCAAATAATCTGTTATTTTTGATACTATTTTCCTTTCACCTCTATTGCTATTACTTCTATTTTCGAATAAAATATTTTGTAATTCTTCATTATTATCATCACTATCTGAAGAAGAACTACTCGAAAATTCAAAAATGATGTTTTCGAGTAAAATATATTGTTCCATAATAATAATTAATGTAATTGCAACACTTTTATATATTGTACATACGGTACAATACAATCCTAATGTTCCCAGTGGGAGAAACGAAACGCAGCACTAGGAGTTTTCAATACTGCCAACTTTATCTTTTTTCCCAACACCGACCAAACATATTTTCGAATGCTGATAGCAGCATTGTGCAAAGGCTTTTAAGGTGCGGCCTCATTGACGCTAAAAAGTAGCGTCAACCATTGGTTGAACAAGGAGGTAAGTATAGTTGCTTCATTGTTCAACCAATGGTTGACGCTACTTTTTAGCGTCAATGAGGCCGCACCTTAAAGCGGCCTCTTCCTTGACGCGAAAAAGTAGCGTCAACCATTGGTTGAATAAAGAAGTAAGTAGTTGCTTCATTGTTCAACCAATGATTGATGCTACTTTTTAGCGTCAATGAAATTGTACCTTAAAGGTGCAATTTCATTGACGCTAAAAAGTAGCGTCAACCATTGGTTGAACAAAGAAGTAAATAGTTGTCGAAATACAGGAGATACAGGAGATTAAGGGTGCTTTCCAGCAAGCAACACAGGCGACACTGTGTCGCTACAGTCGATATAGGTGCTTTCCAACTACGACACAAGTCGACACAATCGTACACAGCAAAAATGCTGTGTTCGCCTGTGTCGTCGTTTTGTAGCACCCCAGTGAGTGCCAACATAACATTTCATATTTGGTATCATTAATTTTTTTAAGAATGGTATTGCGTGATAGAAGATAACCAAATTTTTATATTCGCTAAAAAGACGACTTAGGGCCTATCCAGACAAACTTGCATAGGTGCATATGCATAACATAAGACCATATGGACCAATGAGCATCGAGTATTATGTTATGTAAGTCAATATAGCGATTTAATGCTCGATGCTCATTGGTCCATATGGTTTTATGTTATGCATATGCACCTATGCAAGTTTGTCTGGATAGGCCCTTAAGGTCGCAGCACACACTTTTGCATAAGCGCATAACCATAAACATACAAAAATTGATTGGTTCATTTTCTTAAGGTGCGGCCTCATTGACGCTAAAAGGTAGCGTCAACCATTGGTTGAACAAAGAGGTAAGTATACTTACCTCTTTGTTCAACCAATGGTTGACGCTACTTTTTAGCGTCAATGAGGCCGCACCTTTATGCATATACTTGGGGACCAATCAATTTCCTTATGCTTCTGGTTATGCGCTTATGCAAAAGTGTGTGCTGCGACCCTTAAAGACATCTAGACGTCTTTAAGATGACATAATGTTGTGTGGGAACGTTCTGAAAATTTAGACCTAGTGACAACTATTAAAAGTGACTGCCCTGCACTCTAGTGGCAAAATAAGAAAGCTAAAATCGTTCCAGCTACAAGTCGACACTGTGTAACACTGGGTTTGTTCTTTTTAGTTGCACTGCTGCACTAGTGCAGTAAGTTGGAAAGAGACAAACATACTTTCTTTCACTCTAACTAATTGCACTAATGCAGCAGTGCAGCTAAAAAGAACAGACCCACTGTGTCACACAGTGTATCACTGTGTTACCATAGCTGGAAAGCACCCTAAGAAGTGTTAAAATGATTATAAACGGTGACAACAAAAAAATGATACTTAAAGTGAATTAAAATTTTAACAAAACATGGACCCGAGTAAGATTGAATTTCTTGGCGAGAAGCAACTAGTTAACATAGTGCCTAACTTCAATTTGGATATAATTTATCTGATCTCGGGCTCAGTTGGGCCATTTCGCGCCGGTTTGCCTGTCAAAGTACCAATTTGGCTTGCCGTGTCTCTCAAGCAGAAACAAAAGTGTCGTATTATTAACCAAGAATGGATGAATATTGAAAGTCTAAATGACAGAAAAGAAATGGAAAAGATGTCAAAGTATGTAAGCAACTGCCCAAAATTGCTACTTATTGATATATGTTCTTTATTGATGTTTTTATTTTTTATTGATATTTATATATATTTTTCAAAATAATCTTATATTTCAAAATCCGATGTCGTCATTTACTTATAAAATATTTTACGAATTAGGTTGTTTACAGAGATGCCTAGTAATCATTATATAGATGAAAGTCAAATTTTATTAAATGTGGCAAATGATGATATACCTGATGCAGATCGT
The DNA here is from genome assembly GCF_003227725.1 of Camponotus floridanus. Taxonomy (NCBI): domain Eukaryota; kingdom Metazoa; phylum Arthropoda; class Insecta; order Hymenoptera; family Formicidae; genus Camponotus; species Camponotus floridanus. The sequence goes on along the minus strand of NW_020229224.1, from coordinate 562,731 downwards.
ATAAGGACATCTGTAAAGGTAAATAAATTGACTAAATACAATAAGCATAGACAATAACATAGAGAATAAAAATTGTATTATCAAAATTTGCATTATATATAGGATATATGGGATATAAGAATGTCTAAATTGCGTACATCTGTTGATGCTTTTGTAAAGAGCGAAGGAGTGCATGCAAGATTAGATCATCTTACTGCAATGGAAATTAATAGTATACGTCCATTACTCCCACATGCATTAGATCAAATGTTACGAATACAATCTGTAAGATTAGCTTTTTTATTTATTAACTTTATTAGCGTTATATAACATCATATATGTAATAATTATATCGTTTAATAATTGCCATTTCAAATAAATTTAATAATTTCTATTTTCTGCAGGCAAATATGGGAGAAATTAATTCTCAATACAGCGGAAAAAAATAAAAAATGAAAGTGAAATACAAAATTATTTATATAAAAAATATAATGCTATTATAATATTGTCAGTAAATAGAAAAATGTGAATATTTTTAGAATTTTTATATTTTATTGATTTACAATTAAAAAATCTTTATTCAAGAAAATTTATTTTCTGTATTTTATCCTCACAAGAGATAAAATACAGAAAATAAAAATAATTCTCTTAAGATATATTGTTTAATATTTGAAGTCAATCACATAAAGTAATGGAGGATTTAGATATTAATTTTGGGTTATTCATTTTGTCAATTTTATAATAGAGTATTTTTTGTAATTTATATGCTTTTTTAAATGAATCTATCTAATCAATATATGATAATAATGTTTTGTTATTCTGGGCCACCTAAAATAATTTTGATTATAGTAATAACTAAATATGCAATTTTATTAGTAACTTAATGTGAATTTTTACTACAAATTTATCTGTATTGACTAAACATATTTCTCTGTATGCATTTTCTTTTGTGATTTAAGCTATCTTATAATAATTTAAAACTACTTTATTAGCTACAACATTGCAATCATCTCAAAAAAATTAAAAATAAACTTTTACATTCTTCCTTTGGACCCTTTATATGTGTACATGTATTAGATTTATAACACAGTATAAAATATAAAAATACATTTTGCATACGAATATTATGTAACACAGTTCATTAACCACTTTATTTTTTAAGTTACATATGTTTATTAACATATCTCGATCACATTTCTCATTATCACTATGTGTAAAAAGTGTATATTTACATTGGTCAGACTGTCTTAATTACTTTCATTCATTTCATTACTGTATGTGTGTAGAATTCCACATTTATATTTATATTTTTTAAGTTTATAGTATATATAGAATTCTTTAATAATCTTTGATTTTTTTCCCTAAGAATAACTTTCAGTCGCAATTATAAAGCTACTCGAAAAATCGAAGTTTCGCTCACTCGTCAGATTTTAAAGGATATTTTAAAAGATGTAATTTGAAAAAAGATGTAATTTGATAAATATGTGAATGACAGATCATTCAGAAAGATAGCAAATATAATCACAAGCTATTATAAAATATATAACGATAAAAGAGCTAATAACATATATTAACCTTTCATATATACAGGGTGACCCATTTTAACTTAGGCAGCCAAATAACTCGAAAAATAAGCACACTACGAAAAAATGGTTAGAATCAAAATTTCGTCATTTCGAGGGGGACGTACAATGACGTTAAAATCAGCCCCCCCACCCCTCCCCCTGGGCGGTGAGGGGGGGCAAGTTTGAAATCTTAAATGGAACCCCCTATTTTTCATTGCATATTCTTGTAGCTTATCTCGAGAGCTTTCCAAAACACTATACTTAAGTACCTTTTCATTAAGTACTTTTTGAGTTATAAGGCTTGAAATAATTTCTTAATTTTACATAAACCATAAAATATCTAGTAAACCATTCATTTTTCGATTATCTTACTTTGATACTTTTATATACAAAATAATGAGAGGAATCAATTGGTGTAAAGAAAACATACAGTTGTTTTTAAGAAAAAATATGGAATTGTTAATTGCAAATTACATATTTTTTCTTAGAAACAATTATGTATTTTCTTTACACCAATTGATTCCTCTCATTATTTTGTACATAAAAGTATGAAAGTAAGATAATCGAAAAATGAATGATTTACTAGATATTTTATGGTTTATGTAAAATTAAGAAATTATTTCAAGCCTTATAACTCAAAAAGTACTTAATGAAAAGGTACTTAAGTATAGTGTTTTGGAAAGCTCTCGAGATAAGCTACAAGAATATGCAATGAAAAATAAGGGGTTCCATTTAAGAAATTGAAGGTAACCTTTATGTGACCTTCAAATGACTATCCAAGGTCAAATTTTTGCCACCCATCTTCTGTCCCCCTCGAAGTCAAGCAACTTTTATTTGAAACATTTTGTTGTACATTCAAATATAAAAAAGTTATTGGGGTGGATAAATTAAAATGGCTCACCCTGTATATATATATATATATATGTAAGCAAAATGTTAGCAGTCTGCCAGCAGCATGCGAGCAGATTCAAACAGAATATTGCGGCAGATTGCATCAACTGCGTCCGCATTAAGCTTGGGTTCTGCTAGCAGAATCTGTCAGCATAAACCGACAGCAGATTGACCAGTAGAAATCGAGCAAGATCTGCGCGTGCAATTTGATGTTAGATTGTTAGCAGAAACCGAGCAGAATCGAGCAGAATCTGCGCATGCAACCTAATAACAAATTGACAGCAGAAACTTCACAAGATTTGGGCTTACTTTTATTAATGTTATATAAATGCAAAATGGATTATTGCAGGTGCTAAATAACAATATTATCAAGTTAATTAGAATTTTCTTAGGAAACATATATGTAATATGTTACATCATAGTTATATCTCATATAGCGAAGGACTAATTCAATTTAATTAAATTAATAATAAAGTAAATGATAAAAATAAATGTAACTTGTAAAACTTGAGATGTAATTATTTAGAATTAAATTCTTGCTTTATGCCTCAAATAGATAGTACACGAATAATTTTCAATTTATAATATTGATTCCAATCAGTTTAATATTCTGACTCTCATTTGCTTGTATCAGATATCAGAAATTAAAGTGATAGAAATTAAAATGATAATTACTATATTTTTAGTCTTTTATTCATATTCGCGACTTTTTATATATATTTCTGACCGAAATTTGATTGCAAATATATCACATAGCCGTAAGCGAAGAAACTATCGAATCAAATGATTGTTGCCAATTAGCCATCAGATCACGCATGCAAATCCTGTTCCACTTCTGCCGTCAATCTGCAATCTAATTACGCGCACGAAAATCCTGCTTAGTTTCTGTCGCTAATCTGCGTCAAAGTCTATGAGCAGGCTCTGCTTGATTTTTGACATCAATTTATTAACTTAATTGGTAATAATAGGTTCAATATCAAATTTGTAGCTTTTTTGCTAACATTAGTTATAGCAGACACTTGGCATAATCTGCTTTCTAGAGACTTTGCTATCTTGAGTATAATTCTTATTTGAAAAATATACTCTAAAAAAACTCGTGTGGTATAATAAGGGCAAATAAATATTTTTTATCTGTTTCCATTTAAATTTTGATAAAAATATGCTTTAAAAAATAAAGTTTGGAATAAATTTTAAAAATTATTAAAAATAAAATTATTAAAATTATTAAAAATATATTTAATCAATGTCTTTTTGCGTAAAAACAAAATATCAAAAAGATATTTTGTTTTTACCAATATTTCGTCGATACGATGGATTTTTCAACTTTTAAATAAATAATATGTTGTAATAATATGTTGTTCTGAAACAATTTTAAAAATAATTTTAATTACAGTAATAACTTTCTTGTCTAATATGCAATTTTATTAGTAACTTGTAAATGTAAATTTTTATAAAAAATTAATAATTTATTGATTAAATATATTTTTTCTGCAAATTCCTTCACTACTTTTTCTTTCGACTTAAGCATATTTTTTTATGATAGAATAATCTAAAACTGTTTATCAATGTTGCACAACGTCGCAGAAGTGACACCTTTAATATTTAATAATTTTATGTTATTAGATAACAGATCTTTAGTTTTCAAACTTTTTATGTAACAAGAGATCAATTAAGTATATTTTGAACATTTTTTAAAATTTATTTCAAAATTATTTTATTTTGAAATTTAGCAGATTAAACTAAACATTTACTTGAAAACAAATGTTTTATATATGTGTGTATATAGAAATATACAAAAATATTAATTTTTTTAAAAATATTTTGTTTTACAAATAGTATATATTGTATATATAAAATTTTTTAAATCTGGAATATGCGTATAAAAAATTTTTGTTTAAGTCCAAAATAGATTTCTACCGTGCAATTTTCATGATCGCATCCATCCCTAAATAGCGCAAGACATCTTCAGGATTATCTTGAATATGTTTAGGATGTTTTGGAGTATTTCCAAGATATTTATATTAATGTTAAATATTTTATGTATACATTCGGAGATTTCATTAATTATAATGAAATATTTGAAATAATTTTAAGATGTTAAAAACTTCAATAAGGTATAAATCTTTCATTAATGTCTACTGTATATTCATTAAACTCAAATGTGGCTTAAAAGCTCTAATATCATCCTACACATACATATCCAGGATATCTTGAAGCGTATGTCTTGAGTACATCCTATAAAATCCCTCAAGATATCCTGAATACATTTTGGATATTTTTGGGATATTTTTTCCTATCTGGAATGAATAAAAACAATGCTTATATAAATGCTTAACCCATTCGGCATGTAATATTATTAAAAAATATTGTAAGATTCAAAAATATTTCAATAACATTTTTTGTAACTTTGTATTTGGAATATTTCAGAAATATTCCTGTATCATGTTTTTTATAATATTACATTTGCAATATTTTTGAAATCTTTCAGAAAAGTAAAAAATTTGCTAAAAAAAGTTTTATATTTTTATAAAGGATCCCGCACTAAACCACGTAAAAATGAGTCCCGGCGAAAATGGCTGAATTTGAAATATGTTGTACCTTTTTAGTCGCTGAATTTTTTTTATTTTTTCTTAAAAACAACTGCGTTTTTTTACATCAATTGATTCCTCTCATTATTTTGTACATAAAAGTATTAAAGTAAGATAATAAAAAAAATGAATATTTTACTAGATATTTTATGGATTATGTAAAAATGGTAAATGTTTACTTTACACAGCTCGAAAAATTTTTATTTTCAGATATGTTGTAGAGGACACATTCCTAAGTAATACACCGTTTGAATTTTGTGGCGCTCTCTCTTCATTCCTGAGATATGCAATTTTAAAGTTTCATACTTAGTTGTATTATCTTTTCGTTACTTTCTAAATATGTTTATATTTTTGTCTTTACATTTCCCGAGGTCATCTTTCTGAATAATTTTCACAAGGTTTTAGCTGTTTATTGTTATTTATTAAATAGTTATTAACAAAAAAGTTTCAAGAATAGAATATAATTTTACGACAGCATGTTTAAGAAGAAATATAGGCACACACATACACACATACACGCGCGCGGGGGGGGAGGTCTTCGGCCCCCCTCCCGCAACCATCCCATCGATAGAAGACGCATTGTGAAGAGTTCAATCAAAATGTATATATGCTGTAAGTTGTAAAACGAGGTTCACCTTGACTACCGGCGGTGTGTACACATACATTTGTGATATTTTTTAATTGTATTAAATTGTATTAAATTCTTAGCGACATGGAAGTCACGAGAAAATGTAAACAAAAAAATATAAACACACAACGAAAATATAGTATCAAACCGTGTTGAGCAAATGTAAACAAAAAATGTGAACACATAAATAGGATGTAACGAAAAAATGACATGAAAGTATGAAAAATTCAAAATTACATATCTTAGGAACGGAAAGAGAGCGCCACAAAATTCAAACGGTGTATTACTCAGGAATGTGTCCTCTACAACATATGTAAAAAATTAAAATTTTTCGAGCTGTATGACGTAAAATAAACATTTACCGTAAAAATCATTCATCATTATGCAAAAATCATTCAAATCATCGTATCTTCGATACTTTTGATTTTCGGACTTTTTGCGAGGAAACTTTTGAGCACCAACATATGCAATTTCAATTTCAGCCAATGTGACCGAAGCTACTTTTTTTCATATAAAATGTGCGGTCTTTTTTTGACAAGGTTACGTATTGAAAATGATTGCGGACATTAAAACATTGCAGAAGTGTTGCATAAACAGTTCCCAAATATTTCTGTAATAGTATTGGGAAAGTATAATATTTCGAATAAAATATGGGGCAAAAATGTTTTAGTAATATTATAGCCGAGTGAAAGGACATCCTGAGCATATCCAACAGGATATCCTGAGGATGTCTTAGGAACTAATATTCGAGTATCTTTTGTTCTTCCTCATGACATCCTGAATATTCCGGGATAAAATTATGTAATAATATTGTTGTGCCCCCGCATTCCGTCCCTGCGGATTCGCCATCCGTTATTCTGTCGGCGGGAAGTACGTCAACGGAAGAAGATTATCTTTGCGTGCGTTGTCAAAACATTGTTTTTAACAACGACTGTCTGAAGTTGAGCGATTGCGCGTTCTTAACCTGTGTTCCGTTTATTCTGAGTTATTCTGAGTTCTTGTATGTTTCTCGTGATTCTACTAAAGTTCTTGTGTTTCAGAACCGTATTATTATTCACGAGTGCGCGAGTGTGAACGTATGTCGATAGTTGTACCATGCGTATTTCGATATATATCACTTCGCGGGCGCAACAATATATATACAATAGAATATATTTACAATACACACACACACACGCACACGCACACGCGCACACACACACACACACACACACACACACAATAGGATATCCACAAGATATCCGTAATATCCATCCTAGATGCCCTTCGGATGTTCCTAAAATGTTAGTATGTTGTTTAGGTCACTTGTATCATTCTCTCTCTGAGGATTAATATTCAGCGCTTAAACCCACACAAAAAAAATTATGTACTAGATACATATATATAGTACTCCTATATTGCCAGTTTAGTAGGAGGAATAAGCGAAAACATTACGGTGCAGACGATACCTTCTCTCTCGCACAATTAGTCTGTTTTAGCACTTAGCATCAAATATATATATGGCATATATATATTTGACGCATGCACAAAAGTGCTAAAACAGACTAACTGTGCGAGAAAGAAGGTATCGTCTGCACCGTATAATGTTTTCGCTCATTCCTCCTACTGAACTGGTAATATAGGAGTCTATATATATGACTAGATATCTAATAAATATCTTAATGTTTATATGAGGTCTATGTCCTCTATAATTAGTAATCTAATAGATGTACAAATATCTATATCTCTCGAATAACTGGCGGGGATATTTTTACACTATATGTGTATATATCATCCACATCCATATCCACTAAGGCCCAATTCCACAACTCACTTTAACCGAAATTTAACTCGTTAAAAGAGGATTTACATTGCGTCCAATGTGAACAATTCAATGTATGACGTCCGATTGGATACAGTGGGCTTTGGACGCAATGTAAATCCTTTAACGAGCTAAACTTCGGTTAGAATAAATTGTGGAACTGGGCCTAAGTAGCTACCAAAGATATCCGCTAGACTCACAAGTAACACTACTCAAGTGCTATTCGCCGATGTTCTTGAAACTTTGCACACACGTAGTACATCGAAAAACATTAAACACGTGCTTTTTTATTTTAGCTAACAAAGCGTTTTAAGGTTAGAAAACGCTGTAACGATGCACCCCGTGCACCCCCTTAGATGCATCGTACCCGGCGATCTGCCGGAAGCTGCCGCCCGGCAGAACACCCGCCGGCAGGGGCGCGGTTCGCCCACATTTTTTAAACTATTTTAACTCCTTCGGAGAGAGAGCCGAATACCGCCGAGTGTTGCCGACGAGTTCCGATCCGGCGACCGGCGAAAACCTGCGCTCGGCACGCATCCCGAACCCCTCCGAGCGGGCCCCTGATCGTATCGCTTTCCGTAACTCGTTCGAAAGGGGTAATACCGCCGCGCGCCGGGCAATTAAAACGGGCACGTTCGGCACACTAATTACCTTTTTCCGATCCGCTCACGAAGCAGCTCCGAAACCTAGACTGCTCCTATATAAAATAAAATCTAGCTTCGAGGAAAGGAGGTAGAGCGAACTCTTCCTCCATCGAGCACTTTCGATCCTCGATCAAGATCCATCCATCCGATCAATAATCCGATCAGGAAAAGAAATCAGAGTGCACTCTGATTCCGTCAAGAGTTCTCGACCACCGGTCTGTAATCCGACCGCCAGGCGCTAGTGCATCTATTCACGAGGCAGAGAGGAGAGCTACCTCGGACGAGTTATTCTCGTTGGCACTGCGTTCCCGAAAACTCTCCTTATTTATCGGGAATTACCGATACAATTCCGCGTAAACGCATACGACAAATTTCACGGAAATATAGCGCGCATTTCTCATAAACAGCACAAAAAGCCAACTAGACGGATCCTTCGAACGCGCGTACATAAAAACCATACGCGCGACGTCAAACGGTCATTGACCGCATTGGAATCATAACACGCGCCGTAAAGGTATCAATACGATCCGAAACCGCATTATCTCCGAAATACGCACGATTGTAAACTATTGTACATTCTTTAATAAATTCGATAGCATTATACGTGCATTCGTGACACAACATCTGCATAGCACGCCGAATAATTAATTCACGTCTCGCGCCGAATATCGCGCCCGAACAAAAATTACATTCACAAACGCACACACACACTCTGTATTACATACACACAATAAACTCTTTTTTTATTGTTATCTTACACACGCTCTCGCTCATTTTTCAAGACCTACCGAACCCGGATTTCCGATTCCCGCTATCCGACGACGAATCTCGCGGAAATCATCCGTGACAACGCATTCGAAAGTTTAATACAGTTTAACCATTTAGCACAATGCTAACTAACGCTACTCATGAGTGTCATTCTCTTACAGCTTTTACGACATTTCTCTTTCATAATTTCATTGTCTGCGTGTTTTTGAGATCGCTAATGACGATTTTGACATCAGTTATATCAATGTAGAGGCTGATGAAAAATGGCAAATTTAATAGTAGTCTTACGAAGGATGTCAAAATGTGCCTCGACAAATATCGGTGGGCAAACTTCTTAACCCTTTTTTCAAATGACGAAAACAATAAGCAAATCACGAAATTTTAAGAAATTGAATCTTATGAAGATAGGATTATTAAGTCTTTTTAATGTTTTCAATTATACAATCTGACATACAGTAATCAGAACGGCCGATGGTAACTTATATGTTCAAGTTTCGTCTAACATGCTTATGATACCACAATTTGCACATATATTGTCAAAATGAATTATATTTTTACCGCATTTCATTATCATTGTTGCAACTTTTGCTAATACCATTCATAACGAATAAGGTTTCATTAATCGTTTTTAAAGGTTGAAATCAGAGAGCAATACGACAGGCTTCTGATTACAATAAGTTATATTCACGAAGTATTATCTTTTTTCATTGCGTATTTTTGAACTACAATTGATAACAATTAGTTTTTCATCGGCCGTTTTCACAGCACGGCTTTAATATTTTCTACATTGTGTATCTCTTTCTATACAATTTACAACAAATAGATTTTCATCAGCTGTTTCCACGTCTATTATTTGTTATTAATTGTAATAACGTTAAGTACTATTCTTTCTCTGCGTCTTTCTCGAAAAAATTCATCAAAACATGTCTATGAATCCAAAAAATATTCTTCGTTTACTACATATAGTTTCAGTGATTCGCAGTATGATGTTGAATCGATTGTGACAGAAGATGAAAGATCATTCGCAGCTTATTTGGAAGATCTTATTAAATCTTCTGTTGGTTCCAACGTGTTCACTGAAACTTATGAAACATTGTGTTATAATGATGACAGCGTAATACCTGATGCTGTTGAAGTCGATGACGATTTTGAATGTGTTGTTCAAGATGATAAAAAAGTGAAAGTTGATTATAAAAACAGAGCGGTCAAGTTTTGGCGATTTGCTAAAAATGGTAACGTGAGCTCTAGTACGGTAAAAAGTAGATTTAAGAGGGTTCCAGATAAAAAAACGTTGTACAGGTGGAAAGCACAAGTAGCGAAGGGAGGCACAAGGAATGAGAAATTATTTCATATCAGTACATATGTTTTAGATCAATTCAAAAATGCTATGGAAAAATCACTACCTGTTCATGATTTAGAGTTGAAAAGATGGGCTTTGAAAGCAAGGGATGATGTTAAACTATCAAATAAACTCTTCTCTGTTTCTTCCAAATGGATCCATACTTTCAAAGTGAGACATGGAATAGTATTTAGAAAGATTAACAAGTTTGTTACGAAAACCCAGATAACGAGTAAAGAAACTCTCGTACAGAAGAGTAATAAATTCGTTGTAATAGTGAGATCAGAAATATTATCTATAGGAGAAGATAATGTATTCAATTCTGATCAATCAGGCTTTAATTTAGAATCACATGCAGGGCGTATATTGTCATTTAAAGGTACTTTGAAAGTTGAATGCTTGACTCAATCTATAAATTCACTGACTCACAGCTACACTATACAGCCTTTTATATCTGCAAGTGGGGTTTTAAAATCACCTTTGCTAATAATGTTACAAGAGACACAAGGTACATTTGGTCCGATCGTCAGAAACAATATTTATAAAGCTGAAAATATTCTTGTGTTTGCTTCGAAATCTGGCAAACTTTCATATTGCTGTAAAATGGTTTGTCGATGCTTTTTTGCCTAATGTTAATGAAGCATCGGCTCTATGTTTAGGCTCTTGGACTGGACAAACGGAAGAAAAGTTCGATGTTATAGATAAGCGTGATAAAAGAGTCAAAATTTTAACTATTCCCGCAGGGACAACTGGTATGATCCAGTCATTAGATGTTTATACATTCAGACCATGGAAGAACTTTCTTAAACATTTCTCGGACTTAATCATACTATATAACTACGATATCAATTTACATTTGAGGAATAACATCTTAAAGATTCAGTCATTGATTCATAACCAGTTCTCATCACCAAGATTTGTAAATTTATTCAAATACGCTTGGTGGAAAAGCGTATACTTCAGAAAAACCAGAAAAATGTGCAACATCTGTGGAATACTGCTTCGAGAATTGTGGTACACACTGTAGGTTTTGCACAAACATTTCCATCATAAAATGTGCTTGGTGTAACGAATCTTTATGTATACAACACTTTTTTGTTCCAGACTATAATGCTTCTCCTCACTACTGCAAAAGATACGTGAAATGAAGGCAATATTTTTAATTCCATCCTTTTCTTTTCACCAAGATATGGGGAATTAAAATTCAAGTATATGGAGAAGGCCGCACCTTGTCTTCAGTAGCCGGGTCAAATCTCTATCTTGCCTTCACTGGTCGGGTAGTACTACTATCTTGCCTTCACTGGTCGGGTAGTACCACTATCTTGCCTTCACTGATCGGGTAGTTCCACTATCTTGCCTTCATTGGTCAGGTAGTACTACTATCTTGCCATCACTGGTCGGGTAGCACCATTATCTTGCCTTCACTGATCGGGTAGTTCTACTATCTTGCTTTCACTGGCTGGGTAGACCTTCCCATTGCCTTCAGTTTCCGCCATTTGGATGCATCATATTGAATTTTTCATCCGCCACCTTTAGATTGATATAATTGTTGCCAAAATCGTAATCATGTATCTAATAAATTTCGCAAGTGGCGTTAAATAAAGTTTTTGAAACTTCTGCGATTTTGTCCACTATTTTGTATTTGCCATTCTCGTTAAACTAATGTCAAAATCGTCATTAGCGATTTCAAAAACACGCAGACAATGAAATTATGAAAGAGAAATGTCGTAAAAGCTGTAAGAGAATGACACTCATGAGTAGCGTTAGTTAGCATTGTGCTAAATGGTTAAACTGTGTTAAACTTTCGAATGCGTTTTCTAACCTTAAAACACCTTGTTAGCTAAAATAAAAAAACACGTGTTTAATGTTTTTCGATGTACTACGTGTGTGCAAAATTTCAAGAATATCGGCGAATGGCATTTGAGTAGTGTTACTTGTCAGTAAACAAAATGTCAGCAAGTTGATGTAGCAGATTCAATCAAAATCCTATACCAAAATTAGAATCTGTATCCGCATTAAACTTGTGTTTTGGCGTCATAGTCTGTAAAACATAATCTGACAACAAATTGTCGGCAGAAACCGAGCAGAATCTGACATCAAATTGCATTGTTCAGATTGCATTGCTCGATTTCTGCTATCAATCTGCTATGATAATTCTGTGCCAATTCGGTTTGTGCTGGTGTCCTACTAACATATGAGATCGTCCCGATTGCGCACATTCCCGATCGGACACACCACTTATACCGGTGTCTAGAGTAATCAGCACAATTGATCAATCAAAAGCCTTTATTTTCAGTTGGCCAATAAGTATTGTGTCCGATTGGGAATCACTCTAACATATTATATCAACAAGTTTTGTAACATTTCTACTAACATTCTATTATCATTATCTGATATAACAATATAACAAATTGTTATTATTATCTGATATAACAAGTTTTGCATACAATCTGTCTTTCTGCTGACAATAATTTATAGCAGGCACTTGACAAAATCTGTTAGAAAGAACACACTGTTAGAACAGACTTGACTGATTGGAGACATATACAGGTCCATTTAAATAAGACCACCTAAATATCTCTTCAAATTGTGATGATACAAAAAATATTTTTTACATCATATGATGTATCGAAGGACTAATATCCGACAAGAATATTTTTTTTCAAGGTCATTTCTTCAGAGTCTGGTGTTTTTTTGCAATTATATATATATATATATATATATATATATATTTTTTTTTTTTTTATTGCACCTTGTAGCTGATCAGAAATATGTTCTGACATGTATAGTAATATGACCTTAAAATGACCTCGATCTCCAAAAATTAAAATTTTACATAAAATTTATGTTTATCAAGATCGCAGGTTTTGGAAAAGACGCGACAATCGAAAGCCTAAGAATGTAAATAAACATGTTTACAATTACAATACTAGTGATCCTTGACGATTTAAAAGTTTTCTTCATTTTTAATTTGTCAGTATATCTACATGTACGTGTTTGTAACGAATTTATGATGATTTACGTATACATATTTATGATGAATTATTCGACGTAAGAAAAGATATGATATTCATATTAATATAATATTCATTTATAGTAAAATGATCAGTGTTTAAAGGAAACAATTCGAATGTACAAAGTTAGAGCTTGTGCTGATATTAATTGTGAAACGATCGAAAAATTATTATAGTCGGTTATTGCTTGTTTCAGATGTATCATCATAGAGGAACATCATTTTGAACATCTACAAAGATAATAACTTAAAAGAAAGTGAATGTTGCCTTATACATTTCATGATCAAGTCTTCTAAATAGATATTTTATTAGTGCTATAAAATATTTTTTTTCTGTTTATAGGTTCGTCTTGGTCAAATCCTACAATCTCGACTTTTTTGTGTAAAACTTTAATTTTTGGAAATCGAATTCATTTCAAGGTCATATTATTATACATGCCTGAACATATTTTTTAATTAGTACGATGCAATATGCATTTTACAAAAAAAACACGATGACCTTGAAAACTCTGAAAAAATGATCTTGCAAAAAAATATTAAATATTGTTGAATATTGATACTTTAATATACCATTCACATTATGTAAAAAATAATTTTTGCATTATAATTTGAAGAAATATTTAGGTGGCTTTACTTAAATGGACCACCCTGTATATATTATCCACACATATCTACATTCACATGCAAAAAAACGGATCATTAAATATTAACACAATTTTTCATCATTTAATAGCAATAAATAAACACCTTTCAATAACAATAAATCAGCAAAAAATTACCGTCCTGAGATAAAATAAAGTTAAAACAAAATTAAAATATGGATTTGTTAGGAAATAAATGAGCTTAAAAACTTACACATTTTCGTACTAGGAAGCTGATTTTCTTGAGCAATGCAACAATTTAAAAAAATTTGTTTTCCATTCGTCAAAATCTATCCATTCGTCAAAGTCTATCTCCTCCACGTCTGCCATTTTGTAAAATATTTTTTGTGACCGAAATTTGTTTTTTTTTTTTAGAAGAATGTTTGAGCTTTAATTTGAGCTTTGTTTCCTCTCAATACGATGATTTTTTGTTGATTTATCGCTATTTGGAAGATGTTAAAAAATTGTGCTAAATGTAATGGCCTGTTTTTTTGAATGTGAGTGTATATCCAAGTAGTTAAAGTTATCCAGTGGATATTCATATACATTCATTTCGCGCCTCGCCACTAGGCGGCGAAAATGGGAACGTCTAATCCGAGAGTGAGATCCAATTAAGGCAGTATATAAGGCTACGCACGACATAGAACTTACGAATGATGCCTCATTGATCAAAAAACGCACTAGCTAGAAGACTATTATAGTCGCATCTTCTCTATCCTTTGCGAAGAGTCCCAAAAATTAACCGCGGACGGTTACGAATTCTGCCATGTGGGTATATACAGGATGTTCGGAAATTCAACTGATAAATTTTCAGAGTCGGGGGCCATAAAAATCAATTTCAATTCATTTTTACAAATGAACCTGGGGTCGGAAACGTATCATTACATCGGCATACGGAGTGTTCGAAAGAGTCGATACCTCGAAATATCACAAAAAATAGAAGTTTTACAAAAAATTGTTTCAAAAAAAGTTGTAGGGTGTAAAAAGGTCTATTTACTGGGGCCATATGTTTGACCTTGGATGGCGTCGCCAAGGTGACGACAAGGCCACCTAGAATTTGTTAAATCAAACCCCCTATTTTTTATTGCATATTCTTGTTCATCTCGAGAGCTTTCTAAAACACTATAATTAAGTTAGTTTCCATTAAGTACTTTCCGAATTATGAGGCTTGAAATCGTTTCTTAATTTTACATAACCCGTAAAATATCTTGTAAAATATTCATTTTTCGATTATCTTACCTTAATATTTTTATGTACAAAATAATAAGAGGAATCAATTGACGTAAAGAAAACACATAGTTGTTTCGAAGAAAAATTATGTAACTTGCAATTAACAATTATATTCGATTTTCATGTATTTCGGGTGACCGGAGACAAGCGACCGAAGCATCAAGGACGTAACGGCCGTAGTCGATAAGGAACCGTTCGTCTCTCCGGAATTCGAAGTGTCGTAAAACACGTAGCGATCAGCTCTCGTAAATCGATCATGTGCGCGGTAAATCGCGGGGAATGCGTTCGCTATCCGTGCTGTCAAAAAGAATCAGAAGAATTGTCGAAGCCGCGTAAGACATTTTCGCAATCGACCTTCGAGCGATTTTCGTTGTTAATTAACGTGTATGTGAGTGTGTGGCTGTTGCGTATCGTGACATTGCGAATATTGTGCGGTCTTTGTCGCGTTCGTTACGTGTATGATTTGCGCTTATTTCGAGATATTTGTCGTGCATGTGAGTGTGTCGCAGTGTGTAATAGATTATAACGAATTAAGAAATTGTCGAAATTCGAGAACTGCGCATGAATAAAGAGCATTAAGCCGAAAGAAAAGTACCCATACAGCATAGAAGCTTGCATCAACATTGCTGCAATATTACAACATTGCACATAGCAGTGTAATGTTGCAGAAATAATGCAGAGACATTATTTTGTAATATTACTTTGTTACAATTGTACTTGTTGTACAATGTTGCAACAACGTTTCAACATATAAAAAATGAAAATGTATGTTTTTCTTCACTTGCCACTACGCGGCGACATCCAATTTAACTAAGTTGTATTCGAATTCATCTAAGATGGTTATAAGGTCTACAAAGGATTAATATAGTAATTATATTTGTTGTCTTGTGTCAGTTTAATTTCTGATAAACTGACTTGGTTTTACTTAATATTCTGAATCCTAATGAGGGATCTAGATTATTAAACAAATAATTTGTTTAATAATCTGGATCTTTTATTGGGTTTCAGAATATTAAACAGATTTTTTTTAATTGAATGGGTAAATAGGAAATAATTCATTTATTGCACGTATTAAAATATTCTGGTGTCGAATGTATGTAAAATAATTGTATGTATATTATTGAGAAATATTTAATAAAATATTTAATAAGATAAATATTTAATAAGATACATTTGATAAAAAACACTAATAGATGTTTTTTTTCAAAGGCGGTAAATGTTTTTTTCTTATCTTTCTTAAACATTTCATATTTTCAAGATTTATTTATTAAATTTAAAACGGTCTGCATTTGTAGCAAAACGAGTTTTAATATTGCAAATATGTTGCACCGTAACATTATTACAATCTTTACATTGTAATATTTCTGAGGGCGGATATTTCAACGTTGCTTGCAGTAATGTTGCAGAAACATTTCGCAACTTCCATGCAATGTTACAATGTTTCCGTGATAGGTCTATGCAACGTTTCTGCAATCTTTCGGTGCTGTATGGGTAAGTGGCATTCGATGGCTGTCGAACATCGATCGCATCGACTATGCTCGTCGCAAACGAGATTTTCCGTCTTTGCAAATTATTCCATCATTCTCGTTCGATTATTCTCGTCAGTCTGTCGAATATATTGCTGTCGTTTAGAGTAAAAGAGAAAGGGAAAAGATATGTACAAGAATTCGACGAGTAGATGGTCGAAATTCCGTTACATTTTTGAAACGCCGATCGATCTCGCAAAGCCTAGTCATAAAAACAACCTATACAGCACACAAAGATTGCATACACATTGCAGCAATCTTTCATCGCAATATTGCAATGTTGCAAATTCACTGCAAAATTTTGCTGCATGATTGTTGTAGGATTGCAGTAACGTTAAAATGTCCGCTTTTAAGAAGATTGCAATGTAAGATTTTTAGTAGCAATGTTATGGTGCAACATATTTGTAATATTAAAACGTGTTTTTGCTACAAATGCAAACACCGTTTTAAATTTAATAAATAAACTTTGAAAATATACAAAAATGTTTAAGAAAGATAGAAAAAAATGCCTTTAAAAAAACATCTATTAGTTTTTATTAGATGTTTCTTAAATATTTATCTCAATAATATACATACAATTATTTTATATACATTTGACACCAGAATATTTTAATACGTGCAATAAATGAATTATTTTGCCATTTACCCATTCAATTAAGAAAAATCTGTTTAATATTTTGAAACCCAATGAAGGATCCAGATTATTAAACAAATTATTTGTTTAATAATTTAGATCCCTCATTAGGATTCAAAATATTAAGTAAACTAAGTCAGTTTATCAAAAATTAAACTGCCACAAGACAAGAAATATAATTACTACATTAATCCTTTGTAGATTTTATATCCATCTTAGATGAATTCGAATATGAGTTAGTTAAATTGGGTGTCGCCGCGTAGCGGCAAATAAAGAAACACATGTTATACATTTTCGCTATGTTAAAATGTTGTTGCGACATTGCTAAAGTAATAATACAAAATAATGTCTCTGCATTATATCTGCCACATTACACTGCAGTGAGCAATATTGTAACATTGCAGCAATGTTGATGCAAGCTTCTGTGTTGTATGGGAAATTGAAATAAATATTGGGAACAACTTAGCGCTTTTGTATGTTATCAATTTCGTGCAAAATTCGATCCATTTGAGTTATTATTATTATTACCGTTATCGATTGGATATGTGTTATATATTTCGTCATTTCAAATTTCCAAACTTATTGTGAATATTCTTTCTTTCTTTGATTTGTTATTTATTTTATTTTTATTTTTTTTTTTTTAATAATCTGTTATTTTTTTTTTAGTCCGTATTTATTTAAGTGTTAGCCTTTCGTGATTGGAATTCATAAGCTTTGCATCTGAATTACCTGCATAGCATATTACATTGCAGCAATGTTGATGCAAGCTTCTGTGTTGTATGGGAAATTGAAATAAATATTGGGAACAACTTAGCGCTTTTGTATGTTATCAATTTCGTGCAAAATTCGATCCATTTGAGTTATTATTATTATTACCGTTATCGATTGGATATGTGTTATATATTTCGTCATTTCAAATTTCCAAACTTATTGTGAATATTCTTTCTTTCTTTGATTTGTTATTTATTTTATTTTTATATTATTTTCTTTTTTAATAAATCTGTTATATTATTCTTTATTAAGTCCGCGTAATTTATTTAAGTGTTAGCCTTTCGTGATTGTTAAATTCCGTTGTGTTTGTCGAATTTCGAACTTGCCAAAACCTCGCATAGAACAATTGACTTTTCCAAAGACCTTGTCCCTCTACCGTTAGGCGGGCTAGTCGGCCCGTGGCGAATCAGGCAAGCGTTTTTTGCGTTATTTTGGCATTTAGCAAACTGATACGTGAAAGACCATATCTGGCGCCCAATTTAGAGATCTCGAGACGGCCTCCGCTTCGCCGCAGCTCGCGCGAGAACACCCTCCATCCCTGTTTCTTCGAGCGCAAGTATTCTCTATTCGCCTTGTGTTTTTGACGACGTTTTCGCTCCCTCTCCTCCTCTCTAACACCTCGAGGAAGAATTGTTTAAAATAAAAATTTCATTATCAATTAAAAATGTCGCAATATATATATATATATATATATATATATATATATATATATATATAATACAGCGTGTCTCACCTAAACGTGGCCACCTCCTTTTATCTTTTAAACTAAAAGAGATAAACCATAACAAATATATATAAAATTAAATGGCTTGAACATAACTTTATTGTGATTATAGTGATTGATTACAAAATTTATCTGTATTGAAGAACGGAGAGATATGCATAATTTTTTTTATAATAATGTAGATATAATAATGTAGAGTTTTGATATAATAAAAGTTGTAGCGCTGTTTGAAACGAATATAACGATGCATAATTTAATGTAAATATTTTACATATTATACGAGATTTTCCGGCTTGAAATATCGTGGGCGACGTCCACTATTTCATTTTCGGCCCTGTGATATAGCCAACTTCTGATTCGTGCAGTAGAGGTTGACGTATGTCATGTTGTTATTTAATCATGATACTCAGTCAGAAGTTGGCTATATCGCAGGGCCGAAAATGAAATTGTGGTCATCGCCCGCGATATTTCAAGCCGAAAAATCTCGCATAATATATAAAATATTTACATTAAATCATACATCGTTATATTCGTTTCAAACAGCGCTACAATTTTTATTATATCAAAATATCTACATTATAAAAAAATATGCATATCTCTCCGTTCTTCAATACAGATCAATTTTGTAATCAATCACTATATTCACAATAAAGTTCAGTTCAAGCCATTTAATTTCATATATATTTGTTATGGTCTATCTATTTTAAAAGATAAAGAGATATTTGGATATCTATACCCAGTAAGCAAAATGTTAGCAGATTGGCAGCAAATTCGATCAAAATCCCACACCAGAACCGTAGCCATCTGTGTCCGCATTAAGTTTTTGTTTGTGGCGACAGAGTCTGTAAAACATAACCTGTAAACAGACTGTCGGCAGAAACCGAACAGGATCTGCGCGTGCAATTTGATGTTAGATTGTCAGCAGAAACCGAGCAGAATCTGCGCATACAACCTGATGGCAAATTGACAGCAGAAACTGCACAAGATTTGCGCTTACTTTTATTAATGTTATATAAATGCAACCAAATTGATTATTACAGGTGCTAAATAACAATATTATTGGCAAGTTAATTACAATTTTTTTCTAAAATATGACATAATATGTCATATGTTATATCGTAATATATATTAATGTAATATATATTATATCGTAGTTGTATCTCATATAGCGAAGGACTAATTCAATTAAATTAAATTAATAATAAAGTAAATGATAAAAGTAAATGTAACTTGTAAAACTGGAGATGTAATTTATTTAGAATTAAATTCTTGCTTTATGCCTCAAATAGGCAGTACATGAATAATTTTCCATTTATCATATTGATTCCAATCAGTTTAATATTCTGAATAAAATTATAATTACTATGTTTTTAGTCTTATTCATATTCGCGACTTTATATATATTTCTGACAGAAATTAGATTACGAGAAAGTACAGCTCATATAGCGGTAAGTGAAAGAACTATCGAATCATGCAAACTCTGTTCCGTTTCTGCCGTCAATCTGCTATCAGAGATTGTGCGCGCAGATCCTCCTCGGTTTTTGTTATTAATCTGCTGTCAAAATTCCACCGCACAGATCCTGCTTGGTTTCTACCATCAATGTGCCGTCAGTTACATTCCACGACAATGATTCGTTCCTTGGTCCCTCTTGTGGGGCAAGGGGAGCGTAGAACTGGTCAATCAGCTGCTATGCTGCCAGTTGATTGGCCAGTTCTACGTCCCCCTTGCCCCGCGACATCAGCAGGCTCTACCCGACAATTTGATATCAAATTTCATTGCGCAGATCCTGCTCGGTTTTTGTTATCAATCTGCTGTCAAAATTACGCCGCACAGATCCTGCTCGGTTTCTGCCATCAATGTGCCGTCAGTTACATCAGCAGGCTCTACCCGATTTCTGTCGACAATTTAATATCAAATTTCATTGCGCAGATCCTGCTCAGTTTTTGTTACCAATTTACTGTCAAAATTGCGCCGCACAGATCCTGCTCGGTTTTTGCCATCATTGTACTGTCAATTATATCAACAAGTTCTGCTCGGTTTCTATTGACAATCTATTGTCCAGTTAGGTGAACAGATTTTGTTGTATGTCTGCTGACATGCTAGCAACATGATCGAACATATATATTCTTCTATGCAAACTGTAGTCTTTCTGCCTTTAAAATTTATAATGGGTGTTTGACGAAAATCTGTTGTAACAGATTTGGCTATCTGGGTAGTATTTCTAATAGCTGTTTCTCATATATTCATAGATATCTAATACCAATTATTTTCTGGATGGGAATTATATACCACGGGAAATGGTTATATGATAATAAACTTAAATAAAAAAAAGAAATTAGGAAATCGAAAAAGTAAATATATTTTGATCGTATTTGGCAGTGTCAATAAGTTAATTCCTTAACAACATTTATGTGAAAAAGATGTCCGAAGGATGTACAGAAGACAGCCGGAGGATATTTTTTTCTGGATGTCCTCTCAATGACTTCTCGAGGACGTCCTTTGGACATGTGTGCTATAGGGTTCTATAATTATATAGCAACACATTATCAGTAATATTTCTAGTAATACGTTTAAAAACAAACACGAAATAAAATTGTCTTGACGTAGACAGACGGCAAAATTCCCGTATGTGTCTTTACTCGGAATTTCAGTATGTATTATTGTTACATAATTTAAAGCAATTATTGTTACATAATTTAAAGCAATTATTGTTACATAATTTAAAGCAATTATTGTTACATAATTTAAA
The DNA here is from genome assembly GCF_003227725.1 of Camponotus floridanus. Taxonomy (NCBI): domain Eukaryota; kingdom Metazoa; phylum Arthropoda; class Insecta; order Hymenoptera; family Formicidae; genus Camponotus; species Camponotus floridanus. The sequence goes on along the minus strand of NW_020229224.1, from coordinate 541,239 downwards.
GCATAAGTACTGTAGCCTTGCTCAAGGAAGTACTTGGAAATATCACAATAAAGTCCGCAACCATAAACACTTAGGGTACAAGACCACATTACTGTTATATTAAGATATTAGATATTCAGTTATATTTGATTAAATATATACGGCCAATGATATTTATAAATGTTTTATTTTTTTAATATTTTTTTGTAATATAAAATTTAAAAATAAAATAGAAAAAAGCTATTAAAGTTAATTTTTCATTTATTAATTAATATAATAATAGTTGAAGACAATTGCATCTAATACTGATAATTTCTACATCATATTGTAATTTTGGCAACCAGATGATCATATTATTGTCAATTTGCCACATTATATTAAATAATTTAAATTTAAGATTTAATTTTTTATGTTAGAGAAACTCTACTAATAATCTAATAATAATATAATTATTTCACTAATTATATAATTAGTTCACCTTACAATTGATGTTCGTAATGCTAACAGTATTAAAAACAAAAAAATGAAAGCATTGTTGGTATTAATAATTACATTAAATAAATTAATAAATTATTCAATATTATTCAGTATTTTTCCTGTTTAATTTTAATCTTATATTAACAAAAAAATACATTTCAATGAAACTTATAATACTTATTATATTATATATGAACTATATAAAGTTGCCTTTAATTGATCATTTTTGTACCTTTTACCTACTTTTTTAATAAAAATGGATGCGACCTGGAAAAAACTTTTGAAACTCTAAGTTTTTTTTATTTAGTATTTTGACTTTAATTTTTATTTATTTTAATAATAAAACATTATTTACTTTAATAATAAATACATTTGTTCAAAATTTTATTTTGAAATTTAATAAAATATAACATATGTAATTTTTATATTTTAAAAATCACTTAAATTTTGATCAACAGTAATATGAACACAGTCAGTAATATGGTTTTTACCCTAATGTTTTAATAGAATCATCGCGTTAATGCATCTTTTAAACCGCTACAATTTTACTAGGATCCACTTTAACTCGAATAAACATGATATCTTCTTTAACAAAGTGTCGCTTCTTCACCATTTCATGGGACACGAATCTTGGAAAGCCGAAACCGAGAGAATCTGGTTCACGACTTGGCCGTTGAAAATTCTTCCATGTTGGATCAGGTATGAAGCTTTCCACGATGTTGCAAGCCTTCTCCGCAATAACTGTTTGATCGAACATTGTGAATGACACACTATGCGAGAACGGCCATCGTAGAAGCGCGTCATATTCGCCGGGTAGAATTTTTATGTATATCGAGATGTGACTGCCTTCTCCAGTCCCATTTCCGTTTAAAAAAATCGAGGCCTACAGGATCAAAAAGTTCTTTTAATAAACTGATACTCAATATATTTTATAAGCACATACAAGATGTCTCATTTTAAAAAACGCACCTTGATGTGTAATTTGTAATTAACAATTACATATTTTTTCTTTGAAACAATTATGTGTTTTCTTTACACCAATCGATTTCTCACATTATTTTGTGCATAAAAGTATTAAGGTAAGATAATCGAAAAATGAACATTTTACAAGAAATTTTACGATTTATGTAAAATTAATAAATTACTTTCAAGTCTCATAACTCGGAAAGTATTTAATGAAAAATACTTAATTATCGTGTTTTGGAAAGCTCTCGAGATAAGCTGCAAGAATATGCAATAAAAAGTAGCCGGTTCCATTTAAAAAATTGAAAATGACCTTCACGTGACTATTCAAGATCAAATTAATAACACCATCTTATGTCCCCCTTGAAACCATACAACTTTTGTCTAAAATATTTTTGTTGAAAATGCTTCGTTGATGAATTATCGAGGTGCGTTTTTTAAAATGGGACACCCTGTTCCTAGTTCATATATAGTTTCTATTATAAATAACACAAACGTACAAAGACATTAAAATCAAAGAAAATTCACAAAACAGATTAAAAAAACTCTATCTTACACAAAATTTAAAAGATTTTGAGTCGTGCAAATATATAATGATTGTTTATATTCCATATACTTCCCAGTAAACATTGTCTGTTATAATATAATGTGGAAGTAATAAATAATATAACGCATAAGTTACTTATATAAAACTATGATATATTATAAATATTATTTTATAATATTACAATAGTAATATGATAAAATATATTATTGCAATATAATATTGCTTCATATGTTAATATACCTTCATTTGTTGTTATGTAGCGAAACTAGACTTTAACTAATTCATATTCAATATTTCATTATAAAATAGATATAAAGTCTATACTAAAACAGATACTAACATGAGATCAGAAATCTATTTATCCTCTTATTTATCAGTTAGTTCTATAATTTTAACAAAGAATTAAAAATATTAAACAGATTACTTGAAATTGATAAATATAAGAAAGATAAATATAAAAAAATCCATTTAATGCCTAATAAAGCAAAAAATCAAAATTTCTATAAATTAAATTTTGTATTTTATAAATTAAATATATTTAATTTATTTTATTTTGTTTAATTAATAATTCTGTATATGACTAATTCTCTATATGAACCAATTCTATGGAGTAACTACGAAAGAGAGATGTAACATGACATATAATAGGTGAGATGTAACTTATATTATTACATATTATATATATGAAATTACAATTAACCAGTAACTTATCCGTATAATATTTATGTATATTATTTGTAATATTTTCTGTTTCATTGCTTTTATATAATTATATTAATATAACAGTATTTACTGAGTTGATTATATAATATCCTACATACTTGCAATTTATATCCATATTGACTAGTATAAAAAGGTGGACTGACAAGCTCCATTCCTTCTTTCGCTTTCGCTTCTGACATCTTTGTAGCATAGTCCGTAATCTTCCATATAAGTGTACCCGTGTAGTTCAATGATAGTTTGCTGATCGCTGACTTTAGACTAGTTATTTGATGTTGCTGCTTCGTTACAAGACTACACATGAGGCTTAGATGCATTTTTGCGGATTCTTCTAGATGTTTATCAAGTGAAAATCTATTTCCCTATTAGAAAAAAATGTGTTAATGCGTTTCGAGTAAAAGAAGATATGCTGATAATAAGAGAATAACTTTTTCTCGCTTAGTGAACAAACAGGAGATCCATAAATAATTGAACAAAGTTAATTATCCAAAGACAACATTTTTAATATCAACATATATGAATTTTTTGTTTAGATTTTGATTACAAAATAACAATAATTGATAATTATTGTTTAATCAACAATAGTTCATTAACAATTTATTAATTGAATTAATCGCAGTGATATACAATTCTTTTCACTTTGATTCTTTCTGTTATAACTGAAAGCATAAAAACTTAATCAATTAATGAAATTAATTTCATGAGAATTAAAAATTATAATTATACATTATACTAATCAATTATATATATATATATATATATATATATATATATATATATATATATATATATATACAGTGTGGCTCCAGACATTCCGGCCAGACTTTGGGATCTTATAGGAAATTTAATTCTGAAGAAAAAATTTCATATAAACATAGGTCGAAAAATGTTTCCTTAAGAAGTTATCGCTCAAAAATCTCTCAAATCGTGATTATTTTACACATTTTTTCATACATACATATGTATTCTTTCTACCATGCAAAAAGTCAGAAATTTAAGAACACGAACGACAGCCAAATTCTAATACAAAACAATAAATGTCACTTCCTCATGACTCGACATCGCGTTCTCAAGATTTCCAGAAGTTTCGACAACATCGCTCTTATAAAATAACCGAACACGCGCCTGTGGAACGTACAACAATCATTTTTATCTCATTTGAAAGATAATTTAATTTTCTACAACTTTTGTTTCGATACTTTTTGTTAAAAGACGCATATCTTCTATTTGGAAAAATGTGTAAAATAATCACGATTTGAGAGCGATAACTTCTTAAGGAAGCATTTTTCGACTCATGTTTATATGACATTTTTTGTTCAGAATTAAATTTCCTATAAGATCCCAAAGTCTGGCTGGAACGTCCGGGGCCACCCTATATATATACCCTCAACAAAATTATCGCATAGTCAATTTCATGTCAAATTTTTGCATAACTTCAAATAAGTATAACTCCGTCAGAAATGGTCGTATTTGAAATTTTTTTTTCATTCTCAAGTTTAAATCCTCTATTTTAAAAATCATTTGTCAGAGTTAGAATTTATCCTCCTTCTCTCTTGTCCTTAAAAGTAAGGACGTGTTACGTCTCCAAAAAATTGCATAATTTGATGCATTCCACAGGGAATAAATTTTTTTTCATGTGTATTGTCGCCTCGTCTTCAGATAATCTCTTGCAGAATCAAATATGGAATGAAATTCAGGCAACAATTAGAGCCTACATAAATATGCATGAACGTCTGCAACCTCCTTGTAATGCGCATCGAGTAATGCTAATGTTGGCGGTAAACAAAAATGTATAGGTAACTTTGATATGTCGTAACTCCGCAAAAAAAATCGTATAACTTCATTTTTTTAAATTCACACATAAAAATCTATATTTTATGTTGATTATCATAATAAAATTTGCGAAAACAATTTATTCTACCCTGTGAAATAAATTAAATTATACAATTTTAGAGACGTAACACGTCCTTACTTTTAACGAAATGACGAGAAAAGGAGAGGATAAATTCAAAATCTGACAAATGATTCTTAAAATAGAGACTTTAAATTGGAGAATGAAAAAAAAATTTCAAATATGACCATTTTTGACGGACTTATTTAAAGTTATGCGAAAATTTGACATGAAATTGCCTATGCAATAATTTTGTTGAATATATATATATATATATATATATGTATATATATATATATATATATATATATATATATATATATACAGGGTCTACCAAAAGTGTGGAAACCCCTAAATATCTCGGAAAATATACGTTTTACAGAAAAGTGTTTCCAACAAAAGTTGTAGGGTTTAAGAAGATCTATATACTGATTCTATCAGTTTGACCTTGGATGGCGTCGTCAAGGTCAGGTCAAGGTCACATTGACTTTTTTAAATGACACCCCCTATATTTGATTGCATATTCTTATAGCTTAATTCAAGAGCTTTCCAAAACACTATAATAATGTTCATTTTTATTAAGTACTTTGCGAGTTATGAGGGTTGAAATAATTTCTTAATTTTACATAAACCATAAAATATCTAGTAAACCATTCATTTTTCGATTATCTTACCTTCATACTTTTATGTACAAAATAATGAAAGGAATCAATTGGTGTAAAGAAAACATACAGTTGTTTTTAAGAAAAAATATGGAATTGTTAATTGCAAATTACATATTTTTTCTTAGAAACAACTATGTGTTTTCTTTACACCAATTGATTCCTCTCATTAATTTGTACATAAAAGTATGAAGGTAAGATAATCGAAAAATGAATGGTTTACTAGATATTTTATGGTTTATGTAAAATTAAGAAATTATTTCAACCCTCATAACTCGCAAAGTACTTAATAAAAATGAACATTATTATAGTGTTTTGGAAAGCTCTTGAATTAAGCTATAAGAATATGCAATCAAATGTAGGGGGTGTCATTTAAAAAAGTCAATGTGACCTTGACCTGACCTTGACGACGCCATCCAAGGTCAAACTGATAGAATCAGTATATAGATCTTCTTAAACCCTACAACTTTTGTTGGAAACACTTTTCTGTAAAACGTATATTTTCCGAGATATTTAGGGGTTTCCACACTTTTGGTAGACCCTGTATATATATATATACAGGATGTCCCATTTTAATCGATGACCCCGAATAACTTTTTTAATTTTGATTGTAGGAAAAAATGTTTCAGACAAAAGTTGTATGGCTTGAAGGGAGACATAAAATGGTGTCTTTAGTTTGACATTGAAGAGTCACCTGAAGGTCACGTGAAGGTCACATCCAACTTTTTAAATGGGACACCCTGTATGCTTTTGTATATTTTTTTAGTTCATCTCAAGAGCTTTTCAAAACACTATAATTAAGTTAGTTTTTATTAAATACTTTGCGAGTTATGAGGCTTGAAATAATATCTTAATTTTACATAAACCGTAAAATATCTAATAAAATATTTATTTTTCGATTATCCTACTTTAATACTTTAATGTACAAAATAATGACAGGAATCAATTGGTGTAAAGGAAAAACACAGTTGTTTTTAAGAAAAAATATGGAATTGTTAATTGTAAATTACATATTTTTTCTTCGAAATAATTATGTGTTTTCTTTACAGCAATTGATTCCTCTCATTATTTTGTACATAAAAATATTAAGGTAGGATAATCAAAAAATGAATATTTTACTAGATATTTTATGGTTTATGTAAAATTAAGAAATGATTTTAAGCCTCATAACTCAAAAAGTACTCAATGAAGAAATATTTTATTATAGTGTTTTGAAAGCTCTCGAGATAAGCTACAAGAATAAGTAATAAAAAATAGGGGGTTCTATTAAAAAAATTGAAGGTGACCTTTATGTGATTTTCAAACAACTTTTCAAGATAAAACGAATGATACCATCTTATGTCCCCCTTCAAGCTATACAACTTTTGTCTGAAACATTTTTTCCTACAATCAAAATTAAAAAAATTATTCGGGGTCATCGATTAAAATGGGACACCCTGTGTATATATATATATATATATATATATATATATATATATATATATATCCGGGTGTTTCAGACCACCCGTACACCCCATTTTAAAGCAAAGGAAGTGGTTATTTTGAAAAATGTTTCAGACAAAAGTTGTTGAAGATAAAGTAATGCATTACATGGGTAAATTTGATTGACCTTGGGTGGCGTCGTGAAGGTCATGTCAAGGTCGACTTGAATTTTTTAAATGGGAACCCCTATTTTTCATTGCATATTCTTGTAGCTTATCTCGAGAGCTTTCCAAAACACTATAATTAAGTACCTTTTTATTAAGTACTTTTTGAGTTATAAGGCTTGAAATAATTTCTTAATTTTACATAAACCATAAAATATCTAGTAAACCATTCATTTTTCGATTATCTTACCTTCATACTTTTATGTACAAAATAATGAGAGGAATCAATTGGTGTAAAGAAAACACATAGTTGTTTCTAAGAAAAAATATGTAATTTGCAATTAACAATTCCATATTTTTTCTTAGAAACAACTATGTGTTTTCTTTACACCAATTGATTCCTCTCATTATTTTGTACATAAAAGTATGAAGGTAAGATAATCGAAAAATGAATGGTTTACTAGATATTTTATGGTTTATATAAAATTAAGAAATTATTTCAAGCCTTATAACTCAAAAAGTACTTAATAAAAAGGTACTTAATTATAGTGTTTTGGAAAGCTCTCGAGATAAGCTACAAGAATATGCAATGAAAAATAGGGGTTCCCATTTAAAAAATTCAAGTCGACCTTGACATGACCTTCACGACGCCACCCAAGGTCAATCAAATTTACCCATGTAATGCATTACTTTATCTTCAACAACTTTTGTCTGAAACATTTTTCAAAATAACCACTTCCTTTGCTTTAAAATGGGGTGTACGGGTGGTCTGAAACACCCGGATATATATATATATATATATATAGTATCCTAGAGCACTATATACAAGTGCGCATGAGGAGATAGAGCGGATTAAACTGAATGAGAAAATCTTCATTTTACGATCTTCATCATAATTAATTAGATATTAAATTTAATTTGAAAAGATCGGTCAATGCGTGCGAGTACAAGCGCACAACGATGAGAGTCATCCCACTGTAAACTAGGTGCGGCGAAGCGGTGAGTGGAGTGCTCTTCAATATGATGGCAATGCGCGACGTTTCAGCGTAAAGACTTTTACATGTACAAAAATTTTAGTCGTAACCGTAAGAAAACTAACAAATCATAGTTGATTATTTTTTTATTGCAGGGAGAATATTCGATTGAAATTTGAAAATTTTTGTACGTGCAAGGGCCTTATGTTTGATAAGCGCCCCGTCCCCCGATTCGCCGCGCGCTTCTACTCAGATTGGCCGATTTCTTTAAAAATAATATCTAATTAATTATTGCGAAAATTGCAAAATAGTAGAGGACTCTGCTATTCAGTTTAACTTCCTCTGCCTCCTTACAAGCGCTAGTATAGAATACTCTAGAATACTCGTATGTGTGTGTGTGTGTAATTAGAATTATTAATCAATGAATTTTGGTCATTCCGATGCATATAAATGTATAAAAGATAAAAGAGAATTGAAATCTTTGTAAATAAATCTTATAATAAATCTTATATATTCTAAATATTTAATATTCCATTTTGCGGAAATAAATCGGTTTCAATTCATTTTTATCTATCTTTTATTAGAGTGGATATAAGAATAATTAATACCTTGAAGCGACAACCGGCATCCTTGAATGTACAGGAAAGTAGATGCGTAGTGCAATGATCCTTTAAGTGAATCTCGAGATCCTCTCGAGGAAGCACCGCAGTTTCGCAACGATGAGGGCATGCAACAGGAAATCGACCGCATTTCGTGTGATGAGCACCAAGTGTATCGAAAACGAATTCTTTATTACAGTAACGGCAGGCAACTAATCTTTTGGCACATTCTCCTAACTTATGCTGTCCGAAATGTCGCCTTTGTACCTTCATTCCGCATTTGTTTTCGCAATACAGAGGCTCATATCCACATGTTCCAGTGTGTTTCTGTAAATAATTGATTTTATAGAAACTAATGATTTTTTAAAGTAAGAATAGCAGTTTTTAAGAAACTGCTAAATGGAATATTCATATTTCACATGAAGAAGATAATTAAAAAAGACTAATAGAAATTTATATTGCTTGATAAAGTTAATTGCCAAATATTTTTAATGATTAGGAGCTTAATAAAATTAAATTTTTTATTAATTTTTTATTAATTTTCTCATAGAAATGTAACTACTAAAAAATTGAATTAGTAATAGATTATTATACCTCTAAAGTATGTCCAGTAAACTCTTTGGCACAAAAGTCGCAACGAGCCCTACGCTGAGCGCAAGTATATTTCAAATGGTCTTCCATAAGTACACGAGGAATCATCGCTCCACATTTATTGCCACATGGAACCGCATCATGTTTACATGTGTTCAAGTGTGCCTGATAAAAGCAAGATTTGAATTTGTCTATTTATCGATACTCATCTCTTCTAACTCTGTTCTAAATAATCTTACTTTCAGTTTTCTTAATTCATCTGACCATTTACAGCCATCCTTGTGATGTATGCAGTATACGATTGAACTCATTATTGCCTTTTCTGCTTCCGTGTCCTGGAACGTCTGAAAATGATGAAAGATAATATTATTTGCTTTTGTTTGTTTGACCCTTTGTCTTTAAAACATAAACACTATGGCCGAATATATGTCATAACTCGAATTATAAAACTATATTATCAATTCATACTTATAGTGCCTTAAAATTTTTTGGTAAAAAATTTTATTATTCTGATTCAGAGAATCTTTATATACAGAGTGTCGCAGACTACCCGTATCAGCGGAATATCTCAAAAACTGAACGCGGCAGACAAAAATGTTTCAGACAAAAGTTGTATGGTTTCGAGGGGGACATAAGATGATGCCATTAGTTTGACCTTGAAGAGTCACCTGAAAGTCACGTGAAAGTCACTTCCAACTTTTTAAATGGGACACCCTAATATGCTGTTACATATTCTTGTAGCTCATCTCGAGAGCTTTCCAAAATGCTATAATTAAATTAGTTTTCGTTAAGTACTTTCCGAATTATGAGGCTTGAAATCATTTCTTAATTTTACATAAACCGTCGTAAAATATCTTGTAAAATATTCATTTTGCGATCATCTTACCTTCATACTTTTATGTACAAAATAATGAGAGGAATCAATTGATGTAAAGAAAACACATAATTGTTTCGAAAAAAATGTAATTTGCAATTAACAATTACATTTTTTTTATATTGAAATAGTTAGTATATTGAACATAGTTTCTTATATTGAAATCAGAGAGTGGAACAATGATAGGCTTCTATGTTTTTGATATCTCTTATGACTTCTGAAAATATTTTAGAAAAGGTGAATTAGAAACAGATTATTGTATACCCAGCAAACACCAAATAACATTTATATAACTGTTAATTGTAATTTCCCACTCAACAATATAACAGTTATATAACATATCTGTTATGTAAATGTTATATTGTTGAGTGGGAAATTACAACTAACAGTTATATAACATATCTGTTATGTAAATGTTATATTGTTGAGTGGGAAATTACAACTAACAGTTATATAACTGTTACTTGGTATTTACTGGGTAGTTAACATGAAGTAATACGAGTTTCTCGCTTTAACAACAAAATATGAGTTATTAAACTATTTGTGCGCGAAAAATGTTACATTTGTAACTTTCTATGTAAAGTGAAGTGTATCCCGCATTACAAACACGGGTTGGGTTATGTTGTATCTCCTGAAAGGGAGGCGGAACACACTGTCCATGCATGTACTCTTCAAGATGAAGCAAAGTTCACTTAATTTTAACCTCCATTAAGAGTAAATTTTGCTTCAGTATATATTATAAGAAAGTACATGCGTAAATAGAGTATGTTCCGCTTCCCTGCGGGGGGCTCCACTTTCAGAAGATATAACCTAACCCAACTCGTATTTGTGATGCGGGATACACTTCACTTTGCATCAAAAGTTACAAATCTATGTGAAATTATCTAACAATTGACTTTTATTCGATAAATATATTAATGAACTTATGAAATTTCTTTTGTTTATATCTTTTGAATAAACAATAACCGCCGATTAAAATCTTCACAAAATTACTCAGAATGATGATCTTGATAACATGCAGTGGATCAAATAAGTATTTGCACACCCAGTTTTCTTACAATAATTTTATTCAAAGGAATAATATGTAAATATAAATTATGTCCATAATGAATATTTTACAAAATATTTTATGGTTTATGTAAAATTAAGAAATTATTTCAAGCCTTATAACTCGAAAAATACTTAATAAAAAATACTTCATTATAGTGTTTTGGAAAGCTCTTGAGATGAGCTGCAAGAATATGCAATACAAAGTAGGCGGTTCTATTTAAAAAATTGAAGGTGAACTTCACATAACCTTCAAGTAACTATTCAAGGTCAAGTTAATGACATCATCTTATCCCCCTTGAAACCATACAACTTTTGTCTGAAACATTTTTGCTGAAAATGCTTCGTTGAAGAATTATCGAGGTGCGTTTTTTAAAATGGGACACCCTGTATATGTTATATGTTATATATATATATACACACATATATACAAGGTGTATCTTAAAAAGTTCCCACTAAGCAAATAGCGTTATTCCTGATTAAAAACCGATTACACACATATACACACACACACATATGTGTATATGTGTGTGTGTATATATTATTTATATATATATATATATATATATATATATATATACAGGGTGTTCTAAAAGGTATGACAAAAATTTAAGGAGATATTTCTCACACCTGAAAAATGAAAAAATATTATATGGATATAGGTGCGGAAATGCTTATTTCAGGAGTTATGTTGAAAATACTGTTAGCTGTATTACTTACACAAGGAAAAATTTAGAGTAGATTAATTATTGTAGATGACAATCGTTTAATTAAGCTTATTTACATTTGGTTTTCATGTGACCTTGAGTATGTTACAATAAATATTGAAAATGAATTGATAATTAGACAAAACATGTACTTTATGCATGATGGAGCTCCTCCTCATTTCAGCCCGTTTTAGTCGTGATTTGCTGAATCAAATTTACGGTGATCGGTGGATAGGAAGAGATGAACCTACTTTGTAGCCCCCACGTTCCCCGAATCTCAATCCGACTTTTATTTGTAGGGACATTTAAAGACAATCGTACATACATGCTACACCAGTGCGTGATATTCAAGATCTTCGTGACCGTATTACTGCAGGTTGCGAGACAATCCGCTGTATGCCAGGTATTTTTGAACGTGTCCGTGAATCGATGTGTCACTGCTTGTATTCATGAAAAAGGTGAACATTTTTAACATTTATTGTAACATACTCAAAGTCATATTAAAATCAAATATAAATAAGTCTAATTAAACAATTGTCGTCTACAATAATTAATCCTAAATTTTTCCTTGTGTAAGTAATACAGCTAACAGTGTTTTCAACATAACTCCTGAAATAAACATTTCCGAATCTATATCCATATAACATTTTTTCATCCTTCAAGTGTGAGGAATATCTTCTTAAATTTTTAACATACTTTTTAGAACACCCTGTATATATAGGGTGTTTCATTTTAATTTTCCCAGGCAAATATTTCGGAAAATAATGAAAAATCGAAAAAATGTTTCAGACAAAAGTTGTATGGTTTCTAGAGGGACATAAGATGATGCCATTGGTTTGACTTTGAAGAGTCATTTGAAGGTCACTTCAATTTTTTTTAAATGGAACACCCTATATATTTTTGCACGTTCTTGTAGCTCATCTCGAGAGCTTTCCAAAACACTATAATTAAGTTAGTTTTCATTAAGTATTTTCCAAGTTATGAGGCTTGAAATTATTTCTTAATTTTACATAAACCGTAAAATATTCATTTTTCGATTATTTTAATACTTTTATGTACAAAATAATAAGAGGAATCAATTGGTGTGAAGAAAACACAGAGTTGTTTCAAAGAAAAAATATGTAATTGTTAATTGCAAATTACATGAATATTTTATAAGATATTTTACGGTTTATGTAAAATTAAGAAATGATTTCAAGCCTCATAACTTGGAAAGTCCTTAATGAAAACTAACTTAATTATAGTGTTTTGGAAAGCTCTCGAGATGAGCTACAAGAATGCGCAAAAATATATAGGGTGTTCCGTTTAAAAAAATTGAAGTGACCTTCACGTGACCTTCAAATGACTCTTCAAGGTCAAACCAATCTTATGTCCGCCTAGAAACCATACAACTTTTGTCTGAAATATTTTTTCGATTTTTTATTATTTTCCGAAATATTTACCTGGGGAAATTAAAATGAGACACCCTGTATATATATATATATATATATATATATATATATTTTAATTAAGAAAAAAATCACATTACTAATGCAGATCAGTAAATTGATTATCATAAAATTTAGTTATATAAATATTATATATATATACACATATTTAAATAAATTATAGTAAATTTATATAAGTAAATTTTATTATATACAATTTATATACAATTTACTAATATAGGGTGAACCAGAATTTGCGGATACAAAAAAACAATTTTTTTGTCAAAAGACCAGAATTTGTGTCAAAAAAACAATTTTTTCTTTTAGCAAAATTGCGTCTGAATATTATAATTTTAATGAGAGCAACTTTAAGTTGACGAGTAAGCGCTTTATATTACGCATGAATCAAGGATGGCGCGCGCATGGCTTGCGCAACGTTTGAGCATGTGTGCTATTTTATTATTTTGCTAAAGGTTTTACAAGAACTATGCATGATAACTAAATATCGCTATTTTCGAAATAATTTATTCAATGAAGGAACATTTTCCATTTGATATTACCGAAGCAATAACTAAAAGTAAAATAAGTAGGTTAGAATAATTTTGATCCATACATATTAGATTTAGAAGAACAGTTTTATTGTGCAATAGCAGTTATCACGCCAGAAATGATTCAATGTATACAAGAGAATCTTATCCGCAGAGCGATTATATATATACATATAGAGAGTCTGCATTTCAAACATGTATGTTTTAATATTGATCTTTTTTAGGATTAAGAAAATTCTGAGAATATTGAAACAATATTTTAGATCAAAATTATTCACATGTTATCTACTTATTTATCTACTTATTTTACTTTTAGTCATTGCTTCGGTGATATCAAATGGAAAATGTTCTTTCATTAAGTAAATTGTCTTGAGAGAAAATAGCTATTTAATAGGTATATAATAAAAATTTAATTATCATGCATAATTCTGATAAAACCATTAGCAAAATAATAAAATAGCGCATATGCTCAAACGCTGCGTAAGATGTGCGTGCGCCGCCCCTGATTCATGCGTAATCTAAAGCGCTTATTCATTAGCTTAAATCCATACAGCAATGTTGCAATAACATTGCAATATTGGAATATTCTGTGCTGTATGCATTGTCGCAATATTGCTGCAATGTTCTGTGCTGTATGGGAAGTTGTGTTCTCAATAAAAAAGTAATATTCAGACGTGATTTTGCCAAAAGGAAAAGTTGTTTCTTTTGGCACGAATTATTACGTGCATTCCGCATTCACAAATTTTGATATGCCCTATACATATAACAAGATATTCTAAAACCACCAATCATGAAGGAGGATGTCTATTTTTAATTTATAATTAAAATTTATTAAATATATTTGATTTCTAATTACTAATTTAAATATTTTTTATTGAAACGATTTCAATTTCTATTTCATTATGAACATATTCCAAAATATTTTAAAATGTAAAATCAATAAATATCAAATCTAATTTTATTATAATTTATTCGTCTCGCACGGCGTAGTGAATACCTTCTTGATTATAATATTGATCGACCACTTTGATAGCTGAAGTTGAAACATGTCGCAAATATTTATTTGAATCATTTTTATTTTTGAGACGTTTTTAATTCTTGCGTTCATTTGCAATTATTGCGATTTATTTATTAACAAAATGTAATGCAATGCGTAGAGAAGCGAGAAAGCGTATAATAATGTTATGACAATGTTATTATTAAATTTATATGCAAATCATAATGTTATAAAAAGATCGCCCTATTCATAGGAGCATTTCTTTCATTTGTCATTTTGCCGTACTTAAGTGCGCGAAATCTCAGCCCTGTTCGTAAGATATAATCGCTTGCCGTTTGAAAACTATTATAGTCTTGACATTTTTTTATTACAATTTTTGTCTTGAAATATTCTAAGGAATCTGTCCTTAGGAGGAAATTCGGTGATTTTAGGACACCCTGCATATGTGTGTGTGTGTGTGTGCGCGCGCGCGCGCGCGCGCGCGTGTGCGTGTGTGTATTATATATGTATTACATTAAATGTAGATCAACGATCACTCATAATTTGCATATATGAATGCAATCGTATTCGTACATAATATCCGTCATTTAATTGTCCGATTATCATACCTATTTGTGTCATAAAAATGTTATAATGTGAAAAATGGAAGATATTAATGTATTATTAATTATTATATATGTTCTCAATTATATTCTATTATGATTTTATAAAGTGAAAGTAGTTATTAGAATTTTATTATTTCTTCTGAACAAATATCAAAAATTACATCCAAAAGAAATTTTTTATTATATTATCTATTTCACTTATAAACTGAAATCAAATCATAAGAAATGGTAAATATGTTGATAAAGACAGCCTCGATTACTTTGACCTTGACATATGTTGTGAAGGTCACTGCTCTGAGTAACATCCAAAAGATTTTAGCCGTCGCTCGCTTCGTTAAAAAGTTATTAGTAAAGAAATTAGAAAAAGAATATAGATTTTATTGACACTGTGTAGATAGAACTATAGTATGAAAACACAGTTCGAAAGTATTTTCCACGCAAAGTATGCTTATGGTCCGAAATATGTAAATATAACAATAATCCTTAGCCTTAGTAAGACTTAAGCCAGACTGTAGAAATATTCCTTGTATTTAGTACTTGCAGAACTCTTAATACGTGAACATGAGACTTCACGAGTTTCTCCGGTTAACTAATAATTACGAGGAATTAGTTTCTTATCTTTGTGAAAAAAATGTGATTAGGACAGTTGAATGCGATGTAAAGCGATTCTTAATATCGAATATACAAATTAAGAAATTATCCTTTCGAAAAAAGAATTGAAGCATTTTTTCAAAATATGCAGGACATTTATTCTATTAATAATAATATTGCTGAATAAAATATAAATATAAACATAAATTTGAATATTTTTCTTTCTCCGACAACGCATGTACATAAATTTATATAGAATTTAGAACAATTTAATATAATTAAAAAATATCACAAATATATGTGTACACACACACACACACACACATACACACGCGCGCGCGCGCACGAAGGGGGGCCTTCGGCCTCCCTTCCGCAACCACCCCGTCGGTAGGGGACGCATTGCGAAGAATTGAATTACAATGGAAATATGCTGTAAGTTGTAAAGCGAGGTCCACTTTGCTTACCGACAGGGTGGTTGCGGGAGGGTGGCCGGAAGACCTCCCTTGTGATATTTTTTAATTGTATTAAATTCTATATAAATTGTATTAAATGTATTTCAAATTATTTTTTTTATAACAGTTAAAATAGTAGATTTATGAAAAAAATGCATATAACTTTGTTTGTAGAGTTTTTCAACGGCTTTATTTTCTGCTTAAAATTTTGTTTCTCAAATCAATATTTTTGGAGATAAAAAGCATTAAAATTGTAAAATTCTTTTCTTAATAATAACTTTTTAATAAACAACGAGCGATGGCAAAAAATCTTTTGGATGTTACTCAGGGTAGTGACCTTGGCAATATATGTCAAGGTCAAGGTAATCGAGGCACTCTCTTTATCGACATATTTACTATCCAATTACATTTCGGCAAATAAAATATTAAATATTGTTTTTAATATTTTCAATATAACATAATAATTTCAAGATATAATATGTAAATTTCTTTTCTTTTAAATACGATTTATTACATTTTAATATTTTTAAATGATGTGTGTGTGTGTGTGTGTGTGTGTGTGTGTGTGTGTGTGTGTGCGTGTGCGTGTGCGTGAGCGTGTGTGTGTGTGTATATACAGTATTGCTAAAAATATTGCAATATTAATATAGAAAAAATTGATATATGACTATAAAAGATTGATAATTTTAATGGCATAAAAATATGTTATTATGTATGTCGCTTCGAATTTATGCAATTTTATATTTTTCATGTATTCGAATGTAGTCGATGTATTTCTTCCTTCCTCTCCCTTTCTCTCGCTCTCTTCTGTTCTCTCTTTTCTTGAAATTGGTTTAGAAAAAGAAATTGTGAGGTTCATTTTTATATCTTGTACACAAATGCATCCGGCTTATAAATATGTATTTCAGCACGTTCATAGATACTTGCAAGCAGAAACTTGCACGACCGGCAAGGTCGAGGAACTTAACCAGATAGTCGTTAGCGGTGAGATATAAATAACAGAAAAAAAATAAAAGAGACAAACCTGTCTTCTTCCTTCAAATTGCTCTTGAAATATATAAGTATAAAAGTATAAAGAAACACACACGACACGCCACGCATACATACACACAAGTTAGGTTTGAAAAAGATTGGAGCAACTTTTGAAAAAATAAAGTATAATAAACTGATCAGAAAAGTCTTTTACCATTTTGCAATTTTCGTAATAATGATTGAAATATTAAAAAGAAATTAAAAAAGACTAACAAATAAGTGCATATTTAACGCGCTAGACTATCGGATGTATGTTTTAGACGTGCTAGAGAACAATAAGTATTGCATGGCAACAACAAGACGAGAGCCAGAATACGGATGGAACATTTTTCATTTTATTATATGACATTCGTTGCTGGCTTACCTGGAATACAACTTACAATCTAGTCGCGTGAAACGTGCGTTCATTAGCCTATATTTTTTAATTATTGCTAAAATTGCAAAATAGTAAGGACTTGGTAAAACTGCATATTAGCGACAACTTCATCAATTTCAATGACCATGACATATGTTGTCAAGGACATGTCCTAATTAACTTGCAAAAAATTTTAGTTGTCGCTCGTTGTTTATTACAACAAAGTTATTTACAAAATAAGTTCAATGGTCCCGTGAACTTATTTTCGGTAAATCTGGTATAAATTGTACTATATATAATCTCAACGGGAGATTAGATGTAGAATGAACTTCCTTTTATCTTGCAAAGTACATGCGTGGATACAGTGAGTTCCACTCCTGAAGGGGAGCTCTACTTCCGCAAGATGTAACCTAACTCAAACTTATTTCTGTTTTAAACCAGATTTGTTTTAAATCAAACATAGGTTTGAATTAGGTTATATCTTTTGAAAGTACAGTGTCCTGACTCTGATGACGCCATCCAAGGTCAAACTAATAAGATCAGTAAATAAATCTTCTTAAATTCTACAACATTATTTTCTAGAATCACAAATAAAAAAGTTTTTGAGGGTGGTCAATTAAGAACATCATGTATATGAAATATCAATCGTTTTTTTTTTAAATAAATTTTTTGTATCTAAGAATGTAAAATGATATTTCTGATTTCTTAGGAAATTTACTTAATAAAGTGTATTTTAAAATGTCGCATAAATTTTAAACTATACTTTATGTACAATAGAAATAAATAATAAATAAAATCTATTAAAAATTGTAAAAAGGTTCATTTAAAAAAAAAAAAAAACTAAATTTTTCATTAATAGATTAACACTAAGTCCAATAACTCATAACCATACGTTATGAATACATGTTACTTCATAAATTGATATAGGCATGTTTTGTTGAATACAATAAAAATATTGATTATTATGCATAAAAAGAGCCCATCTTTGCACAAATGTGTCATTGACATATGTTGTCAAGGTCATAAGCTCTAATTAATATTTTGAAGGTTTTAGTCGGCGGTCATTGTTTATTAAAATGTTATTAACAAAAGAATTTTCCAATTTTAATGCTTTTTATTTCCGAAAATATTGATTTGAGAAAAAAAATTTTAAGCAAAAAATAAGGCCGCTGAAAAACTCTACAAAAAAGATTATATGCATTTTTTTCGTAAACCTACTATTTTAGTTGTTATATGAAAAAATAATAATTTTAAATACATTTAATACAATTTAAATTTATATAAAATTTAATACAATTTAATACAATTAAAAAATATCACAAATGTATGTGTACACACACACACACACACACACGCGCGCGGGGATTGCAAGGTAGAGCCTTCGGCCCCCCTCCCGCAACCACCACACCGGTAGGGAAGGTGGACCTCGCTTTACAACTTACAGCATATATCCATTGTGATTGAACTCTTCGCAATGCATCCCCTACCCTTGCACCCTCTTGTGCGCGCGCGCATGTGTGTGTGTGCACATACATTTGTGATATTTTTTAATTGTATTAAATTGTATTAAATTCTATATAAATTAAAATTGTTTCCTTTTTTTTATTTACCTTTAATTTACCTTTTTTTGCGTTTTTCTTCGACTTGCGAGTTCGACCACTATTTTTAAGTTTCATATTCGTATTCAAGAGGTAAAAATACGTAGAAATTGAGTATTCTTACCCATTATTACATATAGGTAGATTTTCCGAAAGTTTCCTGATTTTTGTATTTATTATTTTTATCATTTTTCAGCCTATAAGTCCAAAACTATTTGAGTCTGACTTTTATATATATGTATGAAATTACTCTGGAAAATCTCTTCAATAACATATTTAAAAATAAAGCAAATCGGTGAATAAATAAAGTAGAATCTTTATGTCAATATTTCTCACATTTATTTGTTAATAACTTTTGAATAAAAAATGACCGTCGGCTAAAGCCTTCAGAATGTTAATCAGGGATAACATCTTTACAACATATGTCAATAACACATTTGTGCGAAGATGGGCCGTTTTTATGCATAATTACCTTTTCACGAATTAGTCGATCTTTTTACATTAATTTCTCTTCAATTTTATTGTAAAGATCGTAAAATGATGTAGGATTTTCTTCAGTTTAAATTTTATTTAAAACCATAAAATATCTAGTAAAATATTCATTTTTCGATTACCTTACCTTAATAATTAAATTTTAATACTTTTATGTACAAAATAAAGAGAGGAATCAATTGGTGTAAAGCAAACACATAATTGTTTCGAAAAAAAAAAAAAAAAACTAATTTGCAATTACAGATTTTTTCTTAAAAACAACTATAATAATCTAACTATAAAAATAACTATAATAACTATAGTAATTAGAAAATGAATATTTTACTAAATATTTTATGGTTCATATAAAATTAAGACATTATTTCAAGCCTTATAAACTCGAAAAAATACTTTATTAGTGTTTTGGAAAGCTCTCGAGATAAACAATAAGAATAAATAATAAAAAGAAGAGGTCCTGTTTAAAAAATTAAAAATGACCTTCATGTGACCTTTAAACAATTATCCAAGGTCAAATCAATGACATCATCTTATGTCTCCCTTCGAGTAAAACAACTTTTGTTTGAAACATTTTTTCCAATCCTTTTTGCTTTAAGAGATACGCTATTTGTACACACACACACACACGCACACACACATAAATAGCGTTATTCCTGATTAAAAATCGTGTCGAAAAGTCCTCAACCATTTTTTTCTATAATGGTTAACAAAGGGGTAATTATTGAGTGAAGTTGCACTAATAAGCACCGACCTTTAGATGGACGTACGTCAGTGAGGCGCGCGTCTGGTAGTGTGCGTGAGCGCTTCGCCGTTTCGACGCTATGTCATGCCACTATCGTGTAATATTTTTATGCGTTGTAATAATGCGAAAAACTTTTTTTGCATTAAAAATCATATTTCTTCCGTCAAAAGCGTAAAAAAAAATTTCGACAAGGAGGCTAAAGGTCGGTGCTTATTGGCGCAACTTTGCTCAATAATTACCGCTTTATCAAGTATTATAGAAAAAAATGAGTCAGGACTTTTCGACTCGATTTTTAATCAGGAATAATGCTATTTGCTCTGTGGGCGCCTTTTCAGTTACACCCTGTATATAGCGAGGAGAAAAAGAGGGGCAGAGGAAGAGAGAGAGAGAGAAAGAGAGAGGGGGGGAAGAGAGAGAGAGAGACAGAAAGAGAAGCAAATAATATAATTTGAGCATAAAAATAAAAGATCATCAATATCAATTTTTGAAAGATATAATATCATATGAAAGATATAATAATTGTTCATATCGTTTTAGAGATAAGAATTTTGAGATATGAATAATATTGAACGAACGAATCAAGTTCACGCATTGTTTCCCTTCGTAGCGAGTTGCCGCGGAGCGTAACATTTTCGTTCACGAACGGCACAGAGTATAGAGAAGTTTATGTCATGGAATGCGCGACGATGGAACACGTACATAGAACCGCACTGTTTCCGGCCCAACTGAAGAATACTGTCGTGGGAAAAGAGAGAGAGAAAGGGGAAGGATGGAAGTAGCGAGGAGGAAGAGAGAGGGAGAAGAAGAGAAAGAGAGAGAGACAGAAAAAGAGAAGCAAAAAAGGCGAGTTTTTATAATATTACAATAATTACTTGCATATACACTCATAAGCATTTTGTGTTATTCCGCATTCCCGGATAGTGTGAACAACAATAGAATCATGGAATGTACACGTAGTGTGACATGCTTTTGCAGTCAAAAGAAAATGATTTTGCAACTACAGTAACAATTTTTTAGATACGAAAAATTAACTAAGACAGTTTAATAATTAACAAATATTGTAATATATTTTACATAATTAATCTAAACAGAGACAGAATTTACATCTGAACTGTAAACGAAATTTAGAAATAAAGTCTTTCTGGCGTGTCTTCATGTTAAAGTTAATTATATGTTATAAAAAATAATTTTATGATAAACATAGAAAAATCGTTTTTCACAAAAATCTGGCTGTAATATCTAGCTGTAAATATTTATTCATATTTATCAACGCATTAATTATTTGACAATAGAATCTAAATTTTCTAGAAGGTTTACTAGAATTTGTTGCTATTAATTCTATATGTTATAAACAATATTTTAACAGATACAAAAAACAATGGTAAAATTTTGTTATTACATTTGAATATTTATACTGGTAAATTTTTTTTTAATATTTTGCCAATATAGAGTGTACTTGAACTCAAAAATTGCTTATGTAATTAAACAAAGTACGGTATTAGTCAAAAATATTGCAACACTTATAGAAGCAGATAAGTTATTACTTTAACAAGATCAAATTGAATTTTTTTAAATGAGAACCCTCATTTTTTATTCCTGTAGCTTAGCTTCTAAAACACTATAAAGAAGTATTTTTCCATTAAGTGTTTTTCAAATCATAAGGCTTGAACAAAAATGTTTATAACTTGAACAAAAATGTATATAACTATTAATAAATTATATTTACTATTAATAAATTATACTTATTATTATTTTATGCTTTACTGTTATTTTATACTTTAATAATTCTAAAAACAAAGGCAAAATAGCTAGGGGAAGAAATAAAAAATTTAATCAATTACTTGTGTTTTTTTTGTATTTTTTGGAAACAATGCAATATTTTTTACCAGTATTGTATATACAGGGTGAGTAAAAATATGCAAATCCTGAAAAATTTTGAAAAATATAAGTTTTGTAGAAAATTGTTTCTCGGATAAAAGTTGCAAGCCTTAAAATATTTATTTATTAGTTACTATTATCTATTTTATCAGTTTAACTTTGGTCGTTGTCAAGATCTAGACAAGATCAAGTTGAATTTTCTAAATGTGACCTTGAATTTTTTATTGCATTCTTATACCTCTTGTGGAAACGTTTTTGGGACATTATAATATAGTACTTGTTTATTAAGTACTTTTTGAATTATGAGGATTTTTTAATTTTATATAAACTACAAAATATTACATAAAATATTTATTTTTTTATTTTATCTCAATAATTTTATGCAGAAAATAACGAAAGGAATTAATTGGTGTGAAAAAACATATAGTTTATATGTTTAAAAAAATGTAATTTGCAGTTAACATATTTTTTCTCAAAAATAACTATATGTTTTCTTTACATCAATTGATTCCTCTCATTATTCTATCCATAAAAACATCGAGATAAGATAATAAAAAAATAAGTTAACAAGATTTATTAAAAATAATTTTACAAGATTTTTTTTATAGTTCATGTAAAAATTAATAAATTATTTTAAGTCTTATGACTCAAAAAATAGTTAATGGAAAAATACTTCTTTATGTTTTGGAAGGTAAGGGATAAAAAATGAGGGTTCTCATTTTAAAAAATTCAATTTGATCTTGTTCTGATCTTCCAAAATCAAACTGATAAGATCAGTAAATAAATCATTTAAACAACTCTACAACTTTTATTCGAAACAATTTTTTTGTAAAACTTATATTTTTCGAAATTTTTCAGAGTTTCCATACTTTTTCTTCATCTTGTATATAATTTCTGGTATAGCAGATATATGAATTGAGAATCATTGATTTGAGAATCTTTATATTGTGGGCTAAAATAAATATAATATATTTCAGCAAACACAGAATATTGCAGCAATATTTCGGCAATATTATAACATTGTAGCAATGTTGCGGCAATATTATAACAATGCAGCAATGTTGTTGCAATATTTTATGTTTGGGATATATTCTTCTTCTCTTCTTTAACTTCACTAAATTATTTTCTACTATGAACTTATATGATAACTCATTTTTTATATGTTAGTGCAAAAAATAACTTACTTATGATTTAATAAAAAATCTTTGAGTAGAATTTCTCAATGGATATATATATATATATATATATATATATATATATATCTTTCTGCCTCTCTTTCTCGCTCTCTCTTTTCCTTTCTCTCTACAGTTTTTGAAATTTGTAACTTTCTCCAAGAAAGAATGGCTACTTTAAAAATTATAACTTTTAATTTAATTTAATACATAGCCTGCTACTGACAGAGGAAATAAAAATAATCATTAATAATTAACAAAACACTCAAAAATTTCGATATTACTAACAAGTAACACTATTCAAGTGCCACTCGCCGATATTCTTGAAACTTTGCACACTCGAAAAACATTAAACACGTGTTTTTTATTTTAGCTAACAAGGCGTTTTAAGGTTAGAAAACGCATTCGAAAGTTTAACACCATTTAGCACAATGCTAACTAACGCTATTCATGAGTGTCATTCTCTTACAGCTTTTACGACATTCTCTTTCATAATTTCATTGTCTGCATGTTTTTGAGATTGCTAATGACGATTTTGACATTAGTTTAACGAGATTCAGAATGGCAAATACAAAATGGTGGACAAAATCGCAGAAGTTTCAAAAACTTTATTTAACGCCACTTGCGAAGTTTATTAGATACATGATTACGATTTTAGCAACAATTATATCAATCTAAAGGTGGTGGATGAAAAATTCAATATGACGCATCCAAATGGCGAAAACTGAAGGCAATGGGAAGGTCTACCCAGCCAGTGAAAGCAAGATAGTAGAACTACCCGGTCAGTGAAGGCAAGATAGTGGTACTACTCGACCAGTGAAGGCAAGATAGTGGTACTACCCGACCAGTGAAGGCGAGATAGTAGAACTACCCGATCAGTGAAGGCAAGATAGTGGTACTACTCGACCAGTGAAGGCAAGATAGTGGTACTATCCGACCAGTGAAGGCAAGATAGTGGTACTACCCGACCAGTGAAGGCAAGATAGTGGTACTACCCGACCAGTGAAGGCAAGATGGTGGTACTATCCGACCAGTGAAGGCAAGATAGTGGAACTACCCGACCAGTGAAGGCAAGATAGTGATACTACCCGACCAGTGAAGGCAAGATAGTGGTACTACCCGACCAGTGAAGGCAAGATAGTGATTATCTTGCCACCTTTGTCCACCATTTTGTATTTGCTATTCTGAATCTCGTTAAACTAATGTCAAAATCGTCATTAGCGATGTCAAAAACACGCAGACAATGAAATTATGAAAGAGAAATGTCGTAAAAGCTGTAAGAGAATGACACTCATGAGTAGCGTTAGTTAGCATTGTGCTAAATGGTTAAACTGTGTTAAATTTTCGAATGCGTTTTCTAACCTTAAAACGCCTTGTTAGCTAAAATAAAAAAACACGTGTTCAATGTTTTTCGATGTGTGTACAAAGTTTCAAGAATATCGGCGAACGGCACTTGAGTAGTGTAAGCCTGTTATTCTTTCCGAATGCAATTTTCAAATTATGTTAGATTTTCTACTTCTGTGAAAAAATTGATACAATCCGATAAAAATGGTATGTAAAAATTAATATAATCCTATAAAAATGTTATGTAAAAGAATTTTTGTAAATGTTCACTTTAGGTTACATAGCTCGAAAAATTTTTTTTCACATATGTTGTAGAAGATACATTCCTAAGTAATACGTTTTAATTTTGTGATGGTCTCTTTTCGTTTCTGAGATATGCACTTTTGAAGTTTCATACTTTTATGTCATCTTTTCATTATATTCTATTTATGTGTTTATTTTCTGTTTGCTTATCACGGTTTCATATTTTATATTTTACTTGTGCGTTTATATTTTTTGTTTACGTTTGCTCGTCCCTTCCATGTCGCTAAGCTATAGAATTATTGTTTAGTTTTGCTAAATAAAAATTAAACTTTTTATTTTACCTAAACTTTTAATAAGTGTTTGTAACTTCCTTCATTTTGCAAAGTACATGTGTGGACACTGCATGTTCCGCTCCCCCCCCCCTCTACGGGTAGTTTAAATTACTTTTTGTCATCATATTTTATTGTCATCATATTTTATCATAAATATCTTAAAATAAAGAAGAAAAAAATTGCTGCGTAAAAAAATTAATTTATTAAATTTTGTTAAATTCAATTTTATAAATTTTATTAAATTTATTCATTTTTAACAGAAAGAAGAATTGGAATGCAAAAATTCAAACCTTAAAAACCTCTGTGTGTGTGCGTGTGTGTGTATATGTGTGTGTGTGTGTGTGTGTGTGTGTGTGTGTGTGTGTGTGTGTGTGTGTGTGTGTGTGTGTATTAAGTATTAATATTTGCTGCTATCAGTTAACTAAAAATTTAATTTCTTCTTTTTTGTTTCTTTCATAATGTAAAATTGAAAAATTACGTTAACTAAATCATGAAATACATTGTACGATTAAATATTTCGCATCAATTACCGATTTTATATTGGCGAAATAATAGCGCGAATATATGTGAATCAGAAAAGAGCTACACAAGAAAAAAGAACTCGAATGACTTCGGAAGCGGTCGAGGCCATCTGTTACATTCGATTCCCACGCTTCCGCTGCTGCCGTTGTGTCTTATAGCTAGCATTTTATTCCAATGAGACGGCATTGAGCATACTCAAGCACGAAATTCCACGAATCATATGAACATGAAGAAAGATTATGCCTTGTCGAGTTTGCGCAGCATCTAGCGACATTGAAATGCAGGACTATCGAGACGAATCGTTTGTATGTGGAATTCTTGCGTACATATCTCAGAATCAACAGTCTTTCTCAATGAGATCGTAATAAACTTATATTTGTCGAAAATGTTGACATCAAAGTCATTTTCTATTACTATTTTTGAATATTTCCTTTTTTTTTTCATTCGCACCTTACTATTAGTATTAGGATGGTAATCAGGGAAAACAGAATTCTAACGGAATAACGGATGAGCATTACATGTTATTATGATGATATCCCTATTGTCCAGTGTTGTGTATAGAAATAATTCAGTTATTTCAAATTATATGTAGAATAAAAAGATGGGTAATCTCTTTTCATATAAAACAGATAAAAATAACTAAGAATAAATAAGAAAAATAAATAAGTTTCTATAAAATTTTTTTTCATAATACATCCATCGAGATATTTGTCTTTAAAGTTAAAATTTAAGAAGCATTTTTCTTAAATAATATTTATAGTTTTTAATAATTTATAATAATTATTTGTATATTAAATAAAGATTTTGAAAATATTGCGTGATAGACTTGTTGTTACTATGTTGGAGAATTAGGAGCAGACCACCTCTAAGCTTTCTAACTTACAAAACTCTGAAACCGATAGATTTCTTTTATATATATTTTTAAATATGTTTTTAATTCCCGTGCCATATCTTTTTCTAGGAAAAAAGTATTCTCTTGTTTCACTTCGTCAAAATTAACTGTTTTCAAAAACAAAAAAACATTTAATAGATAGAAAGTAAATAATAAAATGATGATAATAATAGATGCATTGTAGAAAAAAATTTTATAGAAACTTATAATTTTATAAAAATTGTTAAGATTATTTTTATTTATTCTACATGCCTCCACAAGAGATTTGCCTCCGTTATCGAAATGCTCGAATACTTTGTAAGGAAAAAAATATGAATTATATATTATTGCGTTAAAAATAGTTTGCGTTAAAATTAGTTTTGCATTAAAAGGTTAAATTAAGAGTCGAGAAAAATAAAAATGCGAGACAAAAACAGAAAAATATATGTATCTAACCTCGTCAGTAATTATAGGTGCTTTATCCATCGTGTCGTTGATTGGACTGGGCGGTGACGTGGGACTAGCACTGGGACTTACGTGGAAACTCTTGGATTCTTTTACAGGTCTTTGAGGTGACACTCTCGCTGGGAAACTCAGTGTCTTGGTCCACTGTGATAAACCACGCACCATCTTTAAAGTTAAATACACTAATAATCACTTGCAAAAAGACGTAATGTTTCGTTGGTATTATTCACTATTCATGAATTATGAATCACAAGAAGCAGATTTGTTACTATGTTCTTTTTTCTTATTTGCGTGTTTATAAACTTAAATAATCTTTTTTGCGTTTTTTAAAAAAAGTTCTGTAACTTTTTTGGAAACCGTTTTGAGCACACTCTTATAACTCAAATCAAATTCACATAATAATTGTCAAAGTAACTGTGGAATTATATTGCATTCGATCAGTAAGGATCTGACAAACCGACAACCTTAAATCAGAAATATTTCTCGAGAATTCGATAATACGTAAGACAGTGCTCTTTGACATGCAGGCTACGACTAATTCTGCAGTACCTCTGGACCGAGAGTCATGGTGTCGATGGAAACGATGACGACAGTGGTGGTGGTTATACAGATGGTGGAGGAAAAGGAAGAGGCGGTGAAGAAGGAGAAAAAGAGAAAAGAATCGGTCGCGAACCAGAAGAGCCATTGGAACTAACAGGAGAAACTCGTGAAATAAAGATGGTGTATAATGTGACGCAAATGTAATTTTGCGTTTTTCACTTATTATATCTCAGTTGTTGTATTCCATTCTATAAAATTTTTTACGAAAAGAAATAGAATATCAAATGACAAAATTGATTATGAACAAACAATATATTTTGTAAATTAAAATTTAATATGATTTGAAGATATATATTAGTTATGTTAATATTAATTAATATAAATTTTATAATTTAATTCAATTTATTCAATGTAATTTATTTTTAATTTATTTTATGGCTAATTTGTTTCTCTTTAGAATTAGAAGTGCAAAGAAATAAAGTTAAGATTAAGATATTAGTAAAACTAATCTTTACTTTTATCTTTGCAAGGATAAATAGGATTAAAAAAAATATCAGAGAACAAGATAATTGAGAGGAGAATACTGTCGAAAAGCTAAAAAAAAACAAATCATTAATGAAAAAATATGTATAAAATAAAAAATAATTTCTTTAAGGAAAGTAATCTAGACAAGCAATTTGGACACTGCAAAACATGCTTATTAAAATCTCATGATTTACAAGAAGAAGAGTGTTTTAAACTTTATTACAAAGCTGAAGATTAAATCGAAATTTTTATTAATGTTTGAATGATTTTTATGATGTGTGATTCTATGATATATTGGTCAAGAAATTAATCAGTATTTATTTCAATAGCATTTGCGAAAAAATTGCACGACAAACTTGATTTTGTCTCTCGAAATCACTATCTTTTTGGGAAGCAAAGAACTTATCGACAATCCAATCAAGAAAAGAGAAACAATTGTATTTGTAAATTTGTAGACTAATGTGGAGAAGGGGAATAATGACATTGCGAGAACTATATATCGCGGTATGCCCGTGCATTCAACTGTACGCAGACTGGATCTAACCAGCTACGGCCTTCCTCGACCTTCCTCTCACCGATGATCGATTATAGAATCTTTCAAATCAGTTCTTTTGGCCGGTGACTGGTTACAGTTTTATATTATTTCAAATCTTAATATATTTCAATAATCGCAAAAACGACTTATGAATATTCATTGTCGCTGCTATTGAATCATTTCAGCTTTGAACCATAATAAATGTTGTCGCAATTAGTTACAGTAATATTTTTAATATTTTTGATCTTCTATTTTTAGTTTAATCTTTTATTGACCTGAAATTGTTCGTTGAAATATATAAAGATTTTAAATTTTCTAATACAAGTATAATACTTTTGATTATTTAATCTTTTATTGATTTTAAATTATAGCTTAATTATAGCTTTAAATTATAGTTCTGCATCGATGAGAATAAATAATAATCCAAAGGCACAAAGTCGGATAAGAAAAATCTTATCAGCCTAACTTAAAGATGGTTTCTTGTGAGAAAAACAAGTAAATTTCTATATTAGGATCAATTATGATTTGATTGAAAATTTAGATAGCATAGAGTTTGCTGTGATTCTACATACAATTATGATATTTTAAAGTCTGAGAAACAATACGTCGTCCTGGGGAAAAACATCAAGTAGCATTTTATAATAAAAATATATAAAATGTCTTTTTACGAAAAAACTAATTTTTTTCAACTAACTTTATTATATTTTTATGTTACGGCAAAAATATATCTTAAATACGCCACGAAAAGACTTGGTTTTTGCATTTACGTGATTTCCTTTACATGACATATATATATATATATATATATATATATAATGAAAATTTTAAATAAACAAGCGGGCTAGGAAAGGATGAAGCCCTTCTTTTTGCAAAATACTTAATCAAATTCAACTTAAAATGTTCTGTCTTCTATAGTTTTCTGTATATCTATGTATAACATACATAATACATCACTAAAATATTTACAAAACTAAAATAAATAAATAAAGATAAGATTAGGTTAAGATAAGATTAAGTTAAGTTTTCGGGCAGAGAATATATAGCGAGAGACAGAGCCCTATACTTTTTAAATATACATAATGTAATACTACATAATGTAATACTACATAATGTAATAATAATTACTAGATCATCATCAATCTGTTTTCTAATATAATATTTAAATGCAAAATAATAGAATCAATGAATCAATGAGAATTAGAGACAACATTATGCAAATTTTAAACCAAATCGGAGGTGAAGATCCTAATATAAAAATTTACCGAATAATATAATATATATTCTAATATATGTTGCAACAAAATAATCTTCTTTATTCAGTAAATAATATTTTTGTTCTATTTCATCAACTAAACTAAAATTCATTTGAAAATTATAGAGCGTGGCAATAAATAATTATTTTATAGATTTTTATTCAATAATGCTTGCAAATTATCGGTCTTCATAATGTTCCAGATTTTCGCAATGTTCTAGAGCGTATTGATCGGATTGATATTAAAATTATCGATTTTAAAATATGGAAATAATTACAAATATTGTGAGACACTTTCTTCATCAAGAACATAGCAAATTGAAAATTAAAATAAAAAACTTAAAAATAATAATAAATAATAAATTAACTTAAATAATAATAACTACAAAATTAAAAATTATAAATTGCAAATAAACATTGTAAGAATTATAACAAGTATTTTGAAATATATTAATAACTAAAAGAAAAAAAGATTAATAACTAAAAGAAAAAGGTTTTCTTCTCTCTCTTCTAATTATCGCGCCTTAGCTTTTACTTGCCAATTTTTAATTTCTTTATTAAAACAAATTGAATCGCATAAGCAGTATCCTTTGTTGGAACTCGTGCAATATTGAATATATAGCTTTTCGTAACTTATTATATTTGTTATTGTTTTGTAAGATTATGATTATTATTACCCAGCAAACCAAAATATTACAGCTACATTGCCGCAACATTGCTGCAATGTTGTAATATTGCCGCAATATTGCTGCAATATTCTGTGTTTGCTGAGTAATTCAATATAATATTTCATAAATTTCAATGCCCACCTTTCAGAAGTATAATTACAAAAGTGTAAAACAACAAGAATTTACTTGAATTTTAAATAAAAAATTGTTTAATGAATTTTAAATAAAAATTTGAGCTAGAAAAAATTAAAATTTTTACATACACTTAAATCAGAATTATGCAATAAAAATTTCAAAATAATATCTGCATGAATTATTTATGTATTGTTTACATGACGTTTTTACATAAACTTTTTATGCACATGAGGCAAATTATATAAGTTATTATAAATTATAACGCAAAAAAGAGTGATATTATAAAATTATGATAAATTATAAGTTGTAAATAATTATAAAATCGTAGATGTATTTGATTTTGATATTTAATTAATTGAATGAAGAGATACATAACATTAAAAATGTAGAACAATTGTATATAATAAAAATGACATACAAATAATGATATTGTAAATTTTTGTTATTGCAGCAATTCAGTTTCAGCACTTTTAATTAATTATCCATATATGTGTAAAGCATTTTACTCTGTTGTCGAAAAACACACAAACAAAAAGCATGTCTTTTTTATATAGAAAAATTAGAGAGAGAGGTAGAGGATAAGATAGAGGTTATATTTTATTTAGTGAAAAAAATGACTGTATAATGAGTTTCATAAATCTCTCGTATAAAATTTTAAAAATTAATTAAACTTTTAGATTTTTGTAAACAGTTTTTTATAAAAAAAATATAAATATAGAAATGAATTATTTGAATTAGTAATTATATAATAATATATAGAGAGGAGAAGTATATATTCAATTCTTGTTGTATGTTCACTTCAATTTTAAATATGTAATGAAATTATTTTTAGGATTTATTTAGCAATTACTTAATCGATCATTTATCGATTCATTTGTTTGTGCTGCGTGCATCTGCTCTCAATTGCATAAATTGAAAGTGAAATATAAAGTTGTTATGTGCGCGAATATTTCCAATGCAATCGAATAAATTTTCTTTTCAAAAAAGTAGAGATTTCGTCGAGTCCGTGCATGTTCTATATTCCAGATGAACACTGTTGAGGGAACAAAAGAGGATTTTTCGAAGCGTGCTGACGATATAAGGAACACCTGGCAACCTGATGGGAGGGATTGAGCATATGCAGAGGAAGGATAAGACGGAACACTGTTCGGGGAATAATATTGGGAAGCGTGCAGCTGTCGCATACAGCTGCAAACTTCTCTCTCTCTCTCACTTTCTCTCCTTCCTCATTCTCTTCCTCCTTTCCACTCTTTTACATTCTCCCTCTCTTTCTCTTCCTTTTTCTCTCTATTTATCTACCTCTGTCTTTTTCTCTTGTTGATCAGCAGCTTTTCTTTTGTGCCTTCTGCCTCATGACTGTACGCCATCTAATTCCTGTCTTAACATACTGATACTTTTACAAATTTTTATAATACTTAATCATAGTAAATTTATATCCATTAGAATTTCGTTAATATGTGTGAAAAATTTGGTTTATTTTGTATTTCTTTTTCATCAAATTAGTAATTACCGCGATTTTCTGTAAGAATAATATGCGATTTTGTAAGCATCATTGTAAATATAAAAGTTAAATAACTTTTAAATTGATTAGAAAAGTATTATTGCTCAGATTTTGAGTAGATACATAAACGGATACAGATACATAAAAAAATAAAAAAATCTAAAAGAGTGAAAAAAATAAAATATTTAAAAACCGATATAAGATTAATATTATTAGCAAGTATAATAAATTATGTGATATTAATTCGTAATCGATACTAAATGAGTTAAGATTACTTTAATTCCTAAAGCATTTTGTATATGATGTATATAATTTAAAAAAGTTTTACAAATTCTAAATCGCATAAATAACCTTCAGGTCGAAGTAAGATATGAAAACTTGGCGTGCTCTCCCGCCCCCTCGTAATTTGCAATTAACAATTCCATATTTTTTCTTCGAAACAATTATGTGTTTTCTTTATACCAATTGATTCCTCTCATTATTTTGTACATAAAAGTATTAAAGTAGGATAATCGAAAAATGAATATTTTACTAGATATTTTACGGTTTATGTAAAATTAAGAAATGATTTCAATCCTCATAACTCGGAAAGTACTTAATGAAAATTAACTTAATTATAATGTTTTGGAAAGCTCCCGAGATGAACTATAAGAATATGCAAAAGCATATAGAGTGTCCCGTTTAAAAAGTTGGATGTGACCTTCACGTGACCTTCAGGTGACTCTTCAATGTCAAACTAATGACATTATCTTATGTCTCCCTTCAAGCCATACAACTTTTACCTGAAACATTTTTTTTTTAAATGCGTATTTTTCGAAATATTAAGGGGTTTCCACACTTTTGGTAAACTTTGTGTGTGTGTGTGTGTGTGTGTGTGTGCGTGTGTGCGTGTGTGCGTGTGTGCGTGTGTGCGTGTGTGCGTGTGTGTGCGTGTGTGTGTGTGTGTGTGTGTGTGTATATATATATAATGTTTATTATAGTTTCCTCATGACGGATATTTTCATTATCATTAAGTTTTTTATTAGAAATGTATAATGTATAACTTGCGATAAATTGAAAATAATTTTCTTTTCTTTCGAATAAAAAAGTTGATAAACTAATACTTCATTTTGTATTTGCATTTGGACATCAACGTCACTTATAATTACTTATAATTATGTAAATATGTAAATATGTCGACTAAATATAAGTTAAATGGAAGCGCAATGACAGACTAATATCGCAAAATGGTTAAGTGTAAGCATTTTCACAGCACTTTGAATAGTGAATAATTAATGGATTCCTTAAGGTACTATCGAAAGAGAGAGGGGAAGGAGGAAAGAGATTCGATCTATTATTCACCTATTTCAGATTTTAAATTGAATATTTTGTCCAATTTTAATGTAATATTAACATCCAAATATTTGTAGTTACATGTTCTTTGCTTATTACATAGATTATAAAGAAATGCTTATATCTTGACACAAAAGTAACTTCGATTCGTGTCTTTTTTATATCTCTATCTCTATCTTTTTTTATATATAGACATAATGTTTATTTAAAGAATTAGTCAATTTTTCATAATCATTTCTCGTATTTATTATTATATTCATGTGTATGTTTTCATATAGTTCTTTTAGATTTTATTAATTAACATTAGAAGAATTTTTATTTTTATATCATTATAGATATTTTTAATAAACTAGTATACATATATGATATATCTTTAAATACATATATGAAAATCACATCTTTACCATGTTTATTAAAATAATAGAATTTTTTAAATAAGTGTCTCTCTTCTATGTTAAAATTAATTAACAGTAACATGAAAATAGTACTTTTTTTCAATGTAAGAAAATATTATAGGAATGCAATATCAATTTTAAATAATGAGATAAATTGTACATGAAATGTATTATAATATATAATGAGATAAATTGTACATGAAATGTATTATACATTTGTACAGGAAATATGTTATATAAACTATTAATTTTATTTTTTTCTTATTTCCCGATTTAATTTAGAATTGTTAATTATTAAAACGCTTGTAAAGTCAAAAAATTAAAATAACTTCTGAAAACTATTATAACAGCAGCGTTCATATATAATTGGATTTTACGTATAGACAATATTTCTCGATTAATCAAAATAATAAAAAAAATAACTTTTTTGATTAATTCATATTTTCCATTCATTTTTTCCTTTGATTAATTAATATTTAATTTCTTTCATTTACATCTGCAAATTTTTTAAAAATAAATTATTAGCTTTGTGTAATCCTATATTAAATATATATAAGACGAGAATTATTATAGAGTATACTTTATAAAGTAGTACAAAGTCTAAATTGTTTATAAATTAAAGCTAGAGGAAGTAACAGAATAAAAAATATGTGTAAATCCAATTTCCAATGTGTAAATCTAATATTCAATTTCTAATGCTGCAAATGTTAAAACGCGCATGTGAATTTCTGACAACAACGCTACCGATATTAGACTTAGTACTCGAAAGCATTTAACTAATCTATAGACTTCTATATATTGTACATATCTAGATTACTAACATCAAAAAATAATCGTTTACAATTGGACAAAATATATAGATTAGATTAATATGCTAATTTATTATGATACATTATGATACTTATTTTGATATAGAGTCAGGACCGCTAGAAACAGGTGTGCAAATTGTTGTACAAAGGCGTATTAACAGAGAAGCGTTAAATTATATTTTAAAAAGCACTTTTTATTTTTAATATCAAAATGTTCAAAATATGAAACTTTTATGCCAGTAATAATAAATTTAATTATTAGTTATTAAAAGTGTGTATAATAAAAATCATAATAATTTTGTAAAAAATTAACGAATAAAAATATTTTAATAAGGAGAAAGACGTCAAAATTCCCTTTACACAAAAGCGCCTTATATGTTAGCATAGAGTCATATTTAGCTTTCATCGAATTAGCTTTCATTGTAACTCTTTTATTATAACTTTCATAAATATGTTTCTAGTTATAAAATTGATAATACTTTAATTTGATTTTGTTCCGTAATAAATCAGCTGAAATTATCTACATCATATTTTCATCAACACAAGATATATTGTACAATAATGATATTGTACAATAATGAATATCTAACTTCCCAGATAGCACAAGACATTCTCAGGATCATCCTGAATATGTTCAGGATGTCCTGGGATATTTTCAGGATAGTTATGTTAATGTCACATATTTATATGTGTATATTTGGAGACTTCATTAATTATAATGAAATATTTGAAATAATGTTAAGACGTTAAAACTTTAATAAGGTATAACTTTTTTTAATAAGGTATAAATATTTCACTAATGTCCATTGTATATTCATTAAATTCAAATATAGCATAAAAAGTCCTACCTCTCGGCATATAATATTACTAAAATATTGTAATGTTCAGAATATTTCATGTTCAGAACATTTCAATTCTAATTTTGTATTTGAAATATTTAAAAAAAAAACTGCATCATGTTTTTTATAATATTGCATTTGCAATATTTCTGAAATCCTTCAAAAAGATAAAAAAATTTACTAAAAATAGTTTTATATTTGTATGTTTCTGTAATATTGCATATTTTTAGAATGTACTTGTTCGCTTTGCCATTACACCAAACTTAACTAACTTGTACTCAATTTTTCGTCATGAAATGTATAAGGGCTGGTACTATAATATAAAATCCAAAGTATATTTCTTCTTTTTAGTCAGTTTAATTTCTGATAAACTGACTTAATTTAAAATAATTTGTTTAATAATCCTTTGTTAGGATACGAAATATTAAACATATTATTTGAAATTAAATGGATAAGGGGGAAAGCCCATTTATTGTATATATTAAAATATTTTTATTGTCGAGCATGTATTTATATATTTTTTTATAAATATATTTTTATATTTTTATATTTATATATTTTTTTATAAATATATAAATACATACTCGACAATTTCCAAGATATTCATTTATTAGCAACGAAGAAATATTTTAATAATATTACAGAAATATGACTGAAATTTTTCGGTAAAGTTATCGATTTGAAATGATTGCAGACATTGAAACATTGCAGAAGTGTGGCACAAACTGTTGAAATATTTCTATAATACTGTTGAAAGATATATTTTAAATATAGCAGTAATATTACATGCTGAGTGGGAGGGCATCTTGTGGCTGTTCGATGTCTTAGGAACTAATATTCGGGTATCTTTTGTTCTTTCATCCTGAGTATGTCTCGGGATAAAATTATGATATCCACAATGTCCGTTTGACATCCTTCGGATATTACAAGGAATTGTTATTGTGCTGTTTGGGCTATATTGAGTAAAATATTTTTAAGTTCAAATTGAGATAACGAAGAGTTAACAGATTTTATTAATTGTTAATATGAATAATCACCGCAAACGAAAAAGAGCGAGAATCGAAAATTTGATTAAAATTCTTCATTGACCTATACACAACGGTTTCAATAAAATTTTTGAATCTCGCTCTCTTTTGTCTGCTACGGATTATTCACATTAATAAAATCTATGAATTCTTCATTGCTTTATTCATCTGATCAGTTGATTCATTAAGGAACAAAATCAAGTTAATTATCCTTTAAACTGTCGGGAAAGCCACTCTTTTATGGCTCTGAATAAATCTCGAAATTCTGTGTAATGTATATGTTAATTATATAGAAAAATTTTTTAGCAAAAAACTACTATTTTAATGAAAAAAAAAACTGCATAATGAAAAAATGCCGGTAGTTCTAAAAGTTAAAGTGTTATTAACTTTATAACTAGAAAAATAGTTAACGAAAGCTAATTCAGAACGTATCCTATATCTATGTTCCAAAACTGTTATTAGGGAAAACAGGAGATAAATGACAGGAAACAATTGAAGCTGCGCGAGGAAAACAAGAATAATACAATTTTGAAACGTACTGTATATAATTAAAAGAAAAAAACCTATTAGTT
This sequence comes from Camponotus floridanus, assembly GCF_003227725.1. Taxonomy (NCBI): domain Eukaryota; kingdom Metazoa; phylum Arthropoda; class Insecta; order Hymenoptera; family Formicidae; genus Camponotus; species Camponotus floridanus. Next base: position 503,831 of record NW_020229224.1, on the reverse strand, counting down.
CTCCTTCTCTCTCTAAGCGGCTAAATTTAAAATGGAACGATGAAGTGTTTTCAAGTTTTGAATTTGCACTTCTTTCCACCATTTTTATTTTTTGTTGTTTACTCGCGTAAAATATCGGTGAGAATTTTACACGATTGGAGGGAACACAAACATTTCCTCTTAGTTTTGGAACGCTCTCGAATCATGAATCGGAACTAATCAGAAATGCTGGAAGCGGTTTCGGAACGGCTATGAAAAGTAAAATTTTCCTCAGAGAGTATGTTTTGGAGTCTATATTAATATTCGGTCCATTAATAGAGCAATTATATCATGCTCAATTGTAAATGGCTATTCTAGCTTCACAAGTAACATCGCTGTATTAGCGGTCTAGTATAATATATAGAAGTCTGTGAACTGATCAATTCACGGAACAATGAAAAAAATTCTTTAAAAAGTAAATTTTATTTAAAAAAAGAACAAAACAATTAATCGACTTTGATTTTTTATTATTATATAATTATTATATTATGTAATATATAATTATATATATATGTATATATATTATATGTATATATATATATGTATATATATTATATGTATATATATATATATATATATATATATGTAATTATTATAATATAATTTACTTTTATGTAGATTTTTCTTTTTTAATAAATTCATTTACAATCTCATAATATGCAAAATATACATTCTTTGAAAAAATATGTTAATTACAAATTACATATTTTTTTCTTAAAAGTAACTATGTGTTTTTCTTACACTATTATTATATTTATATTATTATATTTCTTACACTAATTGATTCCTTTCATTATTTTATACATAAAAGTATTGAGGTAAAATCATCGAAAAATAAATATTTTACGAGATACGACGATGTTATAGTTTATGTAAAATTAAAAAAATTATTTCAAGTCTCATAACTCAAAAAGTACTTAATAAAAAATTATTTTATTATGTTTTAAAAACTTTCGAGATAACTATAAGAATATCTAAAAATGGAGGATTTTATTTAAATATTTCAAAATAATCTTTATGTAACCTTGATAATGCTATTCAAAATCATAATGATATTATTACTACGTAATGTACCATTTAAAACCCTACAACTTTTGTACGGAAAATTTTTCATGAAAATGCGTATTTTTCAAAATATTTTGGTTTCCACATTTTTAGGATAAACTTTATATATATTATATAATCTGCAGGGAGGAATCATAGTAAATATCAGTGAGACCAGAAAAACACTCTTATAGTAATATTATATAAGTACAAAACTGAATATTAGAGATAATATCCAGATAGCAAACACACATCATTTTTTGACGTTTCAAATTGGTCATTCACTGACTATTCTTGACGTCATGAGTTGATGTTTTTATGATGTAAAAGTGACGATCTAATGTCACAGATTCTTGACGTCATAACATGTACCGCATTTTGACATCATGTACCATATTTTAACGTCTTTTTCTTAGCATAATAATATATTTAATAGCATTGGAATAAAGCAGATTAACGGATTCGAGAGCATCATTGAACAATTACAGCTATTATATTCTTCAGAAGAATCGCGGATCGATTAAACTTCTTTATTTGAAAACGCTAGAAAACATCCATACAATACAGAATATTACAGCAATATTATGGCAATATTGCAATGTTATTGTAATGTTACAACAATATTAATAATATTGTTGCAATATTCTATGCTGTATGGGGATAAATATGGTAAGAAAATAGGTCACAAGTTTTATATTTGTTATTATTATTTTATTTAAACATAAATAAACTTACTTCTAATATCATTTAAAATTTCAAGAAATAATGTCTTCCGTTGTCTGTGTTTTATAAAAATATATTTTGCCAATCAACTGTATATAAAAAAATGTGTATATTTCTTGGCACTTTGATTACACTCGATTGATATAGCTAATATTTTCACTGTGCATTAATTTAATAAACATTTGAATGGTTAAGCAACATAAGTCGTGCACAGATAAACGCATATGTTGAAAGAAAAATTGTTAAAATCTGATGGCGAAAGTCATGTTATGTGAAAAAATTTTAAAAGATGTTTTTATGGAATTGATTTCATGATTGAAATATGACGTCAAAATAATGTTATATCAAGACTGCTTTATTCCAATGCTATTAAATATATTATTATGCTAAGAAAAAGACATCAAAATGCGGTACATGTTATGACGTCAAGAATCTGTGACATTAGATCGTCACTTTTACATCATAAAAACATCAACTCATGACATCAAGAATAGTCAGTCAATAAAGTCAAGTAATAAATTAGTCATTTTGACGATATATGACCAAAAATAACCAGTTTGGAATATCAAAATGACGTGTGCTTGCTACCTAAGTATTATATAAGGAAATAAACCCTCTCTCTCTCTCTGTGCATATATATATATATATATATATATATATATATATATATATATAGTTAATTGTAATTTCTCTCATTCATAAAAATATTATATATAATTATATAACATATTTAATATATATCGATGTTATGTATATTGTAAGTACAATATTAATAGTTATAAGTTATATTGTAATTATATTATTAATAATTAGATCATACACAAACAAATAATATAAAATAAATTTAATTCATAAAACTTGAGAGAAATTTAATTTATATAAAAATTAAATTCCGATTTTCACCTTAAATAAATATGGAAATAATTTTTCATTATCCGTCCACTTCCAAACAATCTGTTTAATAGTTTTAATCGCTTGTTTAGGCTTATATGAGAAATTAATATATGAGAAATTATTAAACTGAGGAAAAAATATTATAGATACTATAGAACTTATATTAATAGTCTATACTTTATGGATCTTTTTCATAAGAAAAACTTGAAGACGAATTTCGTCTGGTTTCATCGAATAATGGTAAGTAAAGGAATATGCAGTTAACAATATTATATTGTAATAGTATATTATACATTATACATTATATATTATATATTATATTATAACATTGTTATGCAAATTAATGCTTATTGTTATATAAGCAAGCAAATTAATATATATAGCATATTACAGTTTTATACAAATAAATAACTTACATTATATTTGTTACTACCATGTTGCTTATTACAAGAAATAGTGTTTATAATAATGAATTAAAAATATTCATATGATTGAATATTATTTTAACGACATATTATTTTAACGACAATATTATTTTAACGATATTATTTTAATAAAATTACACAAATATGCATATTAAGGAATAAGAGAAAGAGAGAGAGAGTGTGTGTAAATAATTTTTTTCTATATATTGTTAATATTGATGATTAATATTGATACATAATTTTATATACTTTCTAAATTTTTTTTCAAAATTTTCTGATTGCATTAATCGCGAGAGCTTACCATTTCAAATATCCGGTTAACATCATAACTTGAGGTTGATACATTCGCTTGTCTTCGTCAATAAATCAAAATCAGGCGTTCTCGAGATGCCGGAGGCAATAAATAATTTTCTTTAATAATTCAATGTCAACAAATAATTATGGCAAATCGACAAGCACTAGAGCTCATATAGCTTTCGCGAAATTGCTAGTATAAATATCGCGAACTTCTTGTATTGATCATATTTGATTAAAAACAAATCTTAAATATTTTCTAAATTTACGTTAAAAACTTGTTTTTATTCTAATTTTATCTCAAACTTTAAAACTTTTTACACCAATATGCTCGATCCTAGATTGACGTGGAATATTTCTAAAATTGTATAATATTCTCTTTTAAAAGGCCTAAAACGGTATTTCATATCACGCAACTATGTTGTATTGAGAACAATATTTTTACAAAATATTCGCAAACGTTGCAAACATTTCTGAGAGTATCCCGAGACATTTACGAAGGAACGACATCGCACATCATCGATGTTCCGTTTAGAGTTCGTCGAATTTAATCTATATTATTAATGGATCTCTTTTTTTCGGTGTCCTACAATATTCAAACGCTGCTTATTAAAACTTTCAACTCGATTCACGACTGTGATCAACGACAGCGTAATGTTGACTGCACAACTACGGGCGGTTATATTGCTAGATAGAACAAGCATGTAATATGGTGAAAGATTATGGCTCCACTACGTGTACTATATAGACGAACTAAGGTCTCTCAGAATACTATACTTAACAGCAGAGCATACACAGCTATAGCATGTGTATATATGCCGTGTGCAGTTGGTATGAAGGCAGGTGGCGGTAGACAGGTGAATGTGTTGGCGGAACATAGGAAGTGTTGAGAAATGTCAAAGATAGAGAAGCGATATGAAAAGCTAATATGAAATGTTGTAATGGCTCTCAATAATATTATAGAATGTAAAAGAATGAAAATTATTGTCAAATATTTAAGAACGGAATTATGAAAAATCACATGTGACGTAAAATGTATACCACATAAAAAAAAACAAAAAAAAGAAATCTTCCAAAAAAAGTGATTGTTACGGTATATACTGCTCATAGCTTGTATTAAAGTGTAACTTGTATAATTAAAATATATTGTAGAAAAGAATTAAATATTGTAGCGGTATCTACATATAATCCATTTTATTAAGGATTTGAAAAAATTAATCTGATTTTAATTCGATTAAATTTAATTAAATTTAATTCCCTGAAAATAAAAATCTCTTCGTTTCTGCCTTAAAAGTCATCGCTGCTTTGACATTTCAGTTAAACAAAATCGGCTTTATTGTTAAAAAATTTCCATTATATATTATAAATGGTAAATGTATCGATTAGAACCTAGCTTCAATAACTTTGACATTGACATATGTTCTGAAATTCATGACTTGGAATAACCTTCCAAAGATTTTAGTCGTCGCTTGTTATTTATTAAAAAAATTAAATAAACGAAAGAAGTTTCATAAGTCTATTAATATGTTTATCGAAAGAAAATTCTATTGTTACATAATTTCGAATGGATTTGTAACTTTCTATATGCAAAGCGAGGTATATCCTACACCATGAATATGGATTGGTTATATTTTCCAGAAATGAAGCCCCCTCTTCCTATAAGACGAACAAGGCGGAACACATTGGGTGCTTTCCAATTGTTTAACACATCTTAACACAAATGTGCACAGGAAAGCACAAAGTGTAGCGATATGCACGATTCAATTGGAACAAAATTGTATTCTAGTATCTGTACTGTGTTCATGCCTTATTTTTTAATCTACGGTAGAGAATAATAGAAACTGTTTTTAACATTGAATAAAGAATACCAGGAAGGAGCATATGACCGAAAATCCTTTGTTTGCCGTGCGGAGGATGTGACGTAATGAAAGTGAACCAAATATCGATAGAATCGAATTTATGACGTCATTGTAGTTGAATTCAATAAGCGTCACATGTGTAACTGTGAAACTTGAATAGACTGAGAATTAAATAAAAAAAATAAAAAATGGTCAGTTGTTGCCTTTGTGGATATATTCTAAAACAAAAGGACGCATAGAAACATTTCATACGTAAGTGGTATAATATATTCTATTTAAAATAATAGAGTCAAAATAGAAGTATTACAACTTGTAGGTTAATTTTATTGTATTTTATATCTAACAATAGTCATATTTAGTAAAGTATTTATTTTGCAACTAGTGGAAGTTTTTGAAATTGAAGCTGGATTATTCTTTTAGATTTAGAGCAATAATTTAATTTTACACAGATAATTTTGAACAGTAAACATTCTTGCAGATGTGGGCAATGTAATACATTATATTATTGTGATGTAATGTCATATTGCATGCAAAATATATATATATAATTTTATGTAAATTATTAATGAATCATAATTATTTTTTAATATAGTTTTCCACAACATCCATTACAAAGACAAAAATGGATTAATTTTATAAGTAGGTCAAACTGGCAGCCATTAAAAAACAGCAGATTATGTTCTAAGCATTTTACATCTGACTGTTTTGATAGAACAGGAAAAATTACTCGATTAAAGAGTATGGCTGTCCCTACCATTAAATCCGCAAATACACAACGTGTATGTATAACCATATATATATTATATTTTAATCCTAATTAGTAGTAAAATAAATGAGACACCTCCGATTAGACACAGTACAATTGGACACAACTGGCTTTGATTGGCTAATCGTGCTTGATCGTCCTGGTTACCCTAGGCATCGGTCGATATGATTGGCTGTGTCTAATCGGGCAATCCTCAAATAAATAATATTCATTGTTATTATATAATAATAATTCATTAATGGATATGGGTTATTTTTTAGGTACTATTAGAGCAAATGTCATCAAATCACAATAATCAAAAAGTAGCACAAGAAGCACATTCAGAGCTTTTTATTAAAACTTTTACACCACAAGTAAGTTGATATGTCTAATAATATTCAATTTTAATGCTATTTATTTTTAATTTAAATTTATCTTAAATTAAGAATTGCATTTAGAAGTAAATAATAACTTTTAATGGCTTTAATTAATGACACTTAATTTGTTAAGAAATTAGTAAGCATATTGAATTGTTAATACTTTTCTGTATAATATTGGAGTAAATTATTGTTACATTTATATTGTTATATTAATTATTGTTATTTATATTGTTATATATATAAAATTATATATAAAATATCTAAAAACATAAATTACTAAAAATAACTAACAAATATTAATATTATTTAGGAAGTGAGCACTATTAATATGGACGATAATGAAGGGCCATCAACTTCTACTCAAATTACCTGCACTGCAAGAAGATAACTTAATAAGTACACCTTTACAAGTGAAAGAAAGGAATGAATTTTCTTATTATCCAACACAAGATGATACTCCAAGAAAAAGTTATCTTAAAAGAAAAATTATGGAAATGAGTACAAAAGAAAAATTATACATGAAACGTATAATACAATTACAAAAAGTGACATATCGACAGAAACATCGAATTAAAAATTTGACATCGGTTTTAGAAAAATTACAGAATAACGGTATGATTTCTCATAATGCTAAAGAAGTATTGCAAAATTATTTTGGTAGTAATAGTAATTTATTTCTTAGTTTATTTAAAAAAGCTTGTTACAAGAAAAAAAAATGCAAAGCAAAATATGAAGAGGATATTCGAAAATTTGCTATATCTCTTCATTATTTTTCACCAAGGGCGTACAAATATGTTACAAATATTTTAAATGGTGCATTACCTCATCATAAAACTTTGTCTAAATGGTATAAAACTATTAATGGTGAACCGGGATTTACATCTGAATCTTTTGAAATATTAAAAAAAAGAAATGAATATATCGAAAAGAATATTTATTAGAATATTGTTCTCTTGTATTTGACGAAATGAGTTTACGGCAATACGTAAAATGGATTAATGATAAAGTGTATGGTCTAATTACTATTAGAAATAATGTTTATGACGAAAATATTGCCAAACAAGCTCTTGTTTTCATGCTCGTGACTATTAATGAATCATGGAAACTTCCATTAAGGTACTTTTTTATTGAAAGCTTAAATAGCAATAAAAAAGCCAATTTAGTCAATCATTGTTTACAATTACTGGAGAATTGCAAAGGTACTGTCATAAATATCACTTTTGACTGTTGCCCGACAAATTTAACCATGTCAAAAGTTCTTGGCTGTAAATTTGAATTTGAAAAAAAGTTAAATCAAAGTGCAAAAGAACCAGTGCTTGTTTTACAAACCAAAATAAGTTATGAGAATCCTGTCTTCATATTTTCTGATCCTTCACATATTATGAAATTGATTCGTAATGTTTTAGCAGAAAAAGGTATTTTGTATGATGATAACAATGAAGAAATTAATTTTAAATATCTAAAAAAATTAAATGAATTGCAAGACAATGAAGGGTTACATTTATGTAATAAAATTAATAAACGTCATATAGAGTTCTTTAAACAAAAAATGAAAGTCAAACTAGCTACACAATTATTAAGTAAGTCTGTAGCTGAAGCTTTAATGTTTTGTTCTGAACATTTAAAATTAGAGGATTTTAAAGATTGTGATCCTACAGTCAAATTTATTCTTATGATGAATGATGCATTTGATGTATTAAATTCTAGAAAGATATCAGATTTTGGTTTCAAACAAGCACTGTGTAAGAAAAATATTGAAAAAGTAGAATAATTTTTCGAAAAGTTACTCGGTTATATAACAAAATTGAAAAATTATGATGGAAGTTTAATTTTAAATTCTAATCGAAAAACTGGATTTTTATGTTTGTTGATTTCTATGAAAAATTTACTTAGTATTTATAAAGAATGTGTTGATAAAGATAATCTATCACTTATACCAGTATATAAAATGTCACAAGACCATCTGGAATTATTTTTTGGATCTATAAGATCTTGCGGAGGATACAACAATAACCCAACTTGTCGACAGTTTATATCAGCGTATAAAAAAATTTTAATTCACGCGGAAATTCGTGAACATGGCGCCAATTGCTGCATACCTTTGCAAAACATAAATATACTTAGATATAGTTCTAATGTAAGCAAAAAAAAATGTACGGATAATAACAACAACGCGGATCTTAACAACAAAAGCGTTTTAAGTACAAATTCGCAAAATGTATGTTCAAATAATGTAATGTATGATCATGATTACGTATTTAACTTTAATTTATCACAGTATTCTAAGGAAGTAGTCATTTATATCAGTGGTTTTGTGGCAAAAAAAAATATTTTCTATAATTCTATGCACAGATTGTTCATCAGCAGTTATTGGAAGTAGAGATAATTTAGAAAATACCTTTTTGGCATTTAAAGATGTAGAAGGTTTAATGTATCCCAGTGATGATCTCATTCAAATTTGTATGGAGTGTGAAATAATATTACGTAGTTTTTTATCTAATGAATTATTTACAACATCGTTGAAAGAGAAATTAGAACAAGATATTATAAACAAATTTTTAAATAAGCAAATCTTTTTAGAGTTGTCGATAAATCATGATCAAATTACTTTACAAGATCATATAATTTATCTAATTACAAACATTGTTACAGAATTTTATAAATTGAGGATGCATCATATTTGTAAAAGTGCAATACATACGAAAAACCAAAGTTACGTTCGAACATTTTATAATAAACTCATTTTGTTTAAAGGACAATAAATAGTTATATACATAAGATTTGTAATTAATTATTTTTTTTTTCAGATTCTTCCCAAATTAAACAATGTGCAACTTAATAGGACAAAATATTGACAGAAATATCAGGTATCAATTTTATCAAGGAAAAGGCATTTGATAGTGGTTTCTTCTACTTCAATGTTTAACAAAAATATAAACAATTGTTTATTATTTAAAAAAGAATTTAGATTTTTTTTTAATAATGTGTATATTTAATTTTTTTAAATGTGTAACTATTGATAAAGCAAATTATATTCACTCAAGTACATTTATATTCAATCATACATTTTTTATAATCTGTACAAATCATACTTTATATATAAATATATTTTACATATTAAATACTTTTACATACTTTCAATACTTTTTTAAATATGTATTATATGTATTATTTGTTTCTCTTTTAAAAAAACATATATACAAAAAATTATTATTTGTGCTGCAAAATCTAGATTATATGTGTATTAAATACTACATTATATCTACATTATATGTGTATTAAAATCTACATTATATGTGATGTATATAAATATGTGTATATACATTCATATTTTAATATTAATAATTCATACTAACAATTAATCTTAATATTAACAATTAAAAATTAAATAATATCAATACTATAAAAAATGAAATATATCTAGTAAATATTTACTTTCATTTTATTAACAATAATTATTTTTTATTAACAATAATTTATTTTATCAATAACAATTAACAATAATTTGACATTAATATTTTATAATTTTTTTACTTAATCATCTAATTATGTTATATAATACATGCGTTAAATTACTTTCATATTTTTTGTTTGATGCATTTTTAGTGTGTTTGAAATATACCGCCAGATATGTGATGACGTCATTTATGATGTTTCATGACGTCATAAAACTAACCCAATATTCCCGCAATATATCGCAACATGCTCCTTCCTGGTATTCTTTATTCAATGATTTTTAAAAAACAACAACACATACATGCTACGTCAATATGTAGAAATGGAAGACAAAAAATAAATATTTCTTATTCATTAAATATATATAATTCTATTTGGTCCATATTCTGAGTCTTCTTTTATCGAATAAAAGTATTACTAAAAGTGATTTGTTGCCAATCAGAGAGTTTAAGCCACTTTTAGAAGCACTTTTATCGATAAGAGAAAACTCGGAACATGAGCTTTTAACAAAAATTCATTATACAAGATAATTTGAATTACTTATTATCTTTAATGATACTTTTAATATTAATAATTAGAAATTTGGCTTAAATAAATAAATTATTTATTTATTTAGAATATTTATAATAAATAATTTATAATAAATAAATAATTTATTTATTTAGATAGTTTTAATATTTTCGCAATCCATGTTACATATTTTTGTTAAATAAAAGAAAATATTAAAAATAAATCTACTACTTGTTGGAATTCCGTAAAGCGCGCATATATGCATATTTACAGTTGTGTCACGTATGCTATATGCGCCTATATGCACTTTACGGAAATCGGTCAATGTCTGTAATTTGTAACTATTATTTGTCACTAGAAAACACAAGCTTACACATCCGACTAGTAGCCCTCGAGTTGAGTACGGATGTGTAAAGTTGTGTCGGCAGTTACGGCAATTGGAACGCGACTTGTGTCGCCAGAGAGAAACCTGAGAGCGGCCACCAGCCTCGACGGGCACATTTCTCGATGCTTGACGCGCCGTCTGACAAAGTGGACGTGAACTATGTCCATTACGCTCGATAACGAAACATGGTTTGTGTCTATGATATGGGTTCATGTCCGAACTATTCAGAGATGGACAGTCGGATAAGAACCGATAATTCATCGTTCTATCTTTGTTTCATCAATGACAGACCACGCGACTGCCACGCGACGAGCTTACGATTTTGCTTTCCCCTTTCTCTCGTCGCGCTTTTACGTTCTTCGTTATGATGTAATAACGAAATGATTTTCACATAATCCTAATTTTCTAAGGGTGTTGACAAACAAGTTTTCCAACTTTGTATGTTCTGTAACAAAAATACAACACATTATGAAAATTATGATTACATGCATATTTCAAGCTGACATATAGCAATTGGTACACCGAATGTTTGGTAAAAAAAAATTTTTTGTCAGGCGTGTTGGTTATAATCAATTCGATAAAGTGTTCATAATAGCGCGTAGCAGTGTAAGGCTGATGGCAGAAAACTAGATGTCTGTCGTAGTCGTGGACGTAAAGTAAGACAGAGAAAAACGTAAGTCGTACAAGGCCATTGTCACAATGGCCTTGTACGACTTACGTTTTTCTCTGTCTTACTTTACGTCCACGACTACGACAGACATCTAGTTTTCTGCCATCAGCCTTACACTGCTACGCGCTATTATGAACACTTTATCGAATTGATTATAACCAACACGCCTGACAAAAAATTTTTTTTTACCAAACATTCGGTATACGACTTACGTTTTTCTCTGTCTTACTTTACGTCCACGACTACGACAGACATCTAGTTCTCTGCCATCAGCTTAAGTAAGATGACTGCTGCACGCCAGGAAACATGACTACTGCGAAGAGAGAAGTGGCCGCCAAGGATGCATCACCAGAGAGAATAACGAAGAGTGAGAGAGAAGATGAGGGGGACACATACGTGTCCTCCCGGGAAGACCCAGTCACTCCTAGGCAGGCCGCCACAAGACGCGGAAGACTTGCTGCTCCTGAATGGCAAGCAGCTTTAACTGAAGGAACGGAAAGCCCGTGTATGAGAGAAGCGGTAAAGATACAGCGGTCAATTAAGAAGGCTATCGCAATCTCACTGAGTGACGCGAGCCCGGAAATTGGCTCAAAAAGCAACCAAAGCAGCTCCAGGCCTAAAAGTTCCGGGCCAAAAAGGAAGAAAGGAATATCCAGCTCTGAGCTGGAAACGACTGGAGAATCGGCGGGACAACGAGTGTCCAGACCCCGTGGAGCTAAATTAAAATCGAAGTATGCCCGTCCGTCCAGAAAAAAGCCCAGGCCAGCTTCCCCTTCCAGGAGAGATTCGGCGAACGATGACGAATGGTCAACGGACGGAGAACAGCCCGAGGAGGAAGAGCAGCGGGTCGATGAGCAGCCGGTGGCGATAGTCTCGTCGCTGGCAAGGCCAGAGGAAGAGGATACTGCCCCCCCTCCCTCCATTGAAAAGGGGGGAAGAATGAGAGGTAGAAAGCCCTTCCTAAATAAAGAGAAAGTAGCTAAAAGGATAATTATGGAATTGGAGGAAGTTCCTCAGGATATGGACGAATTAAGAAACAGATCGACTCCGAACCTAGGCGCTATGGCTCAAAGGTGGATTGACGAGCTCGATTTCATTAGAAAGAAGTGTAAGACCATGCAAGGTCCGTTAATGAAGCGTATGTCGGAGAGGACGTCTGCGCTCACCATGTTGGTGCAGCTACTCTCCGAAAGAATTCAAGATAACGGAGATATCGCCTATTTGAAAAAACAGAACATCGAGAAAACGTCGAGGATAGATCTATACGAAAAGGAAATAAACAAACTAAAAAACGAGGTAAGCGCGCTGACAGAGCTTGTCGCAGACCTGCAGACCAAAGCCTTGAGAGCCATGGAGGACAAGGAGCGAACGGAGGCAAGTCGTATTCAGCTTTTAAAGACCAAAATAGACAGAGTGACCCCGATGCTGCCAATCATGGGGTCCCCATCAGATAGTACTAATATAAGAAGTGGAGATACTTACCTGCAGGATGGCGAATCCCTGATGGCCGGTACACCGTCGGAGGATGCCCAGGATCGATTGAAGAGGAGTCGTCCGCTGGAGTTCGAAGAAGATAGTAAACCTGGAAAAAGAAAAGAAGGATTAGGAAAAAGTAAAATAGTACTAAAGAATACTTACCCAAAAGAAGAAGAGTTTCCGCCAATGGGTCCGCCGTCGTGTGACGTTCGTCCTGGAAGATCCGAGAGGGATGGTCCGTTGATGTCTCATGTTGATTCTGAAAAAGAAAAAGAGGAATTAGTAAGAAGAATAACGGAGGAGGTAATTAGGCAAATGCAACCTGTTGGAGACAGAAGGTTGCTGTCTCAAACGGTGAAGTTGGAAGACCAGGTGAGTTCTCCCCTCCCTCGGAATAACCCGAGGGTCAGGGTGAAGAGCGATATACAATTGGTCCCACCTCGTGAAAATGCTCCTACCCCCCGGCCCCCGCAGACTCCCGGTGCCCTTGAGAGCATCGGTATGTCTGGCGGGGATGCCGGGGATACAAACAGCGACTGGAGCGCTGCCAAAGGAAGAGTGAGGAGGTGGCGGGGGGGGCGGGGGAGGAGGAATCCCCCCCCTCCGCGGCCATATGTTGATTCTCCAGTTGAGGCTGATGCTCCTGGAGCTAGTGGATACGGGCCTCTGCCAAGGGATCCAAGGAAAACTCGATCTGCTGTAAACAGTAGGAATAATGATGTAAATAGTGTAGATAGGAATGATATCACAAATAAGCAAGGAGAGACTGACAAGAGGAGTATACGCTGGAAAGCCCCCCGAAGTGCGGCAGTGGCTATTAAGGGCATTACGGAAGGATTCTCATATGCCGACGCTATGCGTAAGGCGAAAGATAACATCTCGCTTCAAGATATGGGAATCAAAAACACGAGGATTAGGAGGTCATTGGGCGGTGCGCTTCTCATCGAGGTTTTGGGTCCTAATGGTGACGAACTAGCTGAAAAATTAAAGAGTGAACTTACCAAAGTTCTAGGTGAAACGGCATCTGTGACCCGTCCGGTTCGGCAAGGTGAACTAAGGATAGTTGGAGTCGATGAGTCCGCGACGTTTGATGAGATGGCTGCTGCGGTAGCAAGTGCTGGTGGCTGTAAAGAGAACGAGGTAACGATTAGCCCTATGAGACCTATGTATAATGGTCTCTACATGACTTGGGCCAAGCTTCCTCTGGCTGCTGCTACTAGAGTGGCTAATCGGAGGAGGATTAAAATAGGTTGGGTCAATGCCAGAATAGAGTTCCTCGACGCGAAGCCGATGCAGTGTTGGAGATGTTGGGAGTTTGGACACGTACAGGCGAATTGTAGATCTAATATAGATCGACGCGGATTGTGTTTTCGCTGTGGCCAGACGGGGCACGTGGCAAAGGATTGTTCTGCGCAACTTAAGTGTGCATTGTGTTCGGCGGCTGGTAGAGATGCGCAGCATCGTATTGGTGCGATGGGTTGTGGGTCTCTGCCTGGCAATGATGACCTGAATCGGAGACAGGTAGAAATGACTCCTTCAGGCAGTTAAATGCGCGTTGTGCAGTGCAACCTAAATCGAAGTCGTGCTGCGTACGACTTACTTATACAGCATGTAAAAGAATGGAGCATTGATGTGTGCTTGATCTCGGAGCCGCCGTATAGTCTTCAGGATGGCCCTTCATTGTCCTTGTGTAGGAAGGGCATGGCTGCCATCTGGTGGGATGGCCGCGCTAACCTTGGTCCTGTAAAGGTAAGAAGGAAGTGTGATGGCTTTGTTATCGTTGAATTTAAATCTATAAATATGATAAGCTGTTACCTACCTCCGAACGATTCTCCTCAACGCATGATCCAAAGGCTTGATGAAATGGCGGAATCTCTTCGTTCTGCGACCTCAGAAACAATAATAGGTGGAGATTTTAATGCTGCTTCAATACTATGGAGCGCTCGAGCTGCAAATGTAAGAGGTGATCACGTCGAAATTTGGGCAGCAGGTCTGGATCTGAGGATCTTGAACATTGGTAACGTGCCTACATGTGTGCGTCCGCAAGGTTCGTCAGTTGTAGATCTGACATAGTGTACTCCGAGACTTGTATGTAAGGTGATGAACTGGCGAGTAATGCAGAACACTGAGACTCTCTCGGATCATAATTATATCGCATTTGAGCTGGAACCTGGCGTGCCTTCAGTTCCTCCTGGTCGTTCATCACTAGATTGGAATTGGAGGAAAATGGACGTAGACAGGTTTCAGGCTGCTCTGATCTGGAGTTCTGCTATATGCCACCTATCACTAGAAAATAGTACAGCGGATGAGTTTGCGAACTGGATAGCCACCGTGATGCGCGAGGCTGCAGATTGTAGCACGCCTAGGTTAGCTAGACCTTTAGGCAAAAAGTCGGCATACTGGTGGTGTGACGAAATCAGGAATTTAAGATCTGAAGCTATCTCGGGTAGGCGTAGGTGGTGTAGAGCCGTTATTAGACATACGCGAGGTGTTATGAGCGCAGATGAGGTGGATCGTCGTCAACAGTCCTATCGACTTGCCAAAAAGAGGTTACGAGTAGCAATAGTTGCTGCAAAAACTCGTGCGTGGAAAGAGCTACTTAGTCTTATAGACGAAGACCCTTGGGGCCTTCCGTATAAATTGGTGTTGGGTCGCCTGCGGACAGCAGCCTGCGTTAACAGAGATAATGGACCCATTAGTGATGCAGACGTTGATAGACAGACTCTTTCCAAATGGTACAGAGACGGATCCGCATACAATTTGGACGGTCCCCTTCTGGGATGAGCAGTGTACTGTCGATTCTGCGGAAATATATCGAGTTATCAAAGATAGTGCTCGCAATTCGGCGCCAGGTTTGGACGGCATTCCTTCAAGAGTGTTGAAAGTTGCTCCCATTGAAATGATGGAAAAAGTTGCGGAGTGTTTCACTGTATGCCTAAGATCTGGCACCTTCCCGCGATTATGGAAGCGAGCCAGGCTTGTTTTGATTCCGAAAGGAGTCACCCTTGAAGGAGAGCTGCCTAAGGTAAGACCGATCTGTCTACTCATGGACATTGCCAAACTATTAGAGCGGATTATTGCCGGTAGAATTAATGCATGGATGGCGGAAGCAGAAAGCGCTGCCTTATCAGAGGACCAATATGGATTTGTGGCTGGTAAATCTACATGTGATGCTCTGGCGAGACTGAAAAATGCGGCGGAAATGGCGTTTCGAGAAGGCGGTGTAGTCTTGGCTGTCAGTCTCGACATTGAGAATGCCTTTAACTCAATCCCATGGCCGATCATCAGGCGGGAGATGTTGAGAAAGGAATTTCCAGATTACTTGAGACGAATTATTGATGGATATTTATTCGAAAGATCCGTGGAATATGCCATACCAGGCGGTGTGAAAGTTAGGTCGATGACGGCAGGGGTGCCCCAGGGCTCAGTCCTGGGCCCCCTGTTATGGAATGTCGGTTATGATCGTGTTCTTGGTGGTGGTATCGAGTATGGCTGTCAAGTAATCTGTTACGCGGATGATACGCTCATCATTGCGTCGGCGTATACGATCGACATGGCTGTTAGGCGCGTTAATTCGCAGGTAGCAAGAACTTTGGATCGAATCAGTTCTATTGGAATTAGAGTCGCTACTCAGAAGACAGAAGCAGTTCTCCTATCAAGACGGAGGGGTCGTACCCCTGTATTCACGTCGATAGAGACGTAATACAGACTGGAAAATACATGATATACTTGGGTGTTTTTATAGATGAACGGCTTAATTTTCACGAACATTTCGCGCAAGTAGCTGGTAAAGCGAGTAAAGTCATCGGAGCTCTCTGTAGATTGATGCCTAATCTCAGGGGTCCAGGCGAGGCCAAAAGACGTCTGTATGCTAATGTAGTGCTATCCGTCCTCCTGTATGCTGCTCCGGTTTGGAGTAATGCACTGAAAGCATCAACAAAGTCACAGAGAGGTATGAATAAGGTATTGCATACTATAGCTACCAGGGTTATTGCGGCGTACAGGACGATTTCTCTTGATGCTGCATTACTGTTGGCGAGGATTCCTCCAATACTACTCCTAGCGGATGAACGTCGAAGAACCTTTGAGCGGGTGCTGGTCCTCAGATCTGAAGGAATCTACGACAGAAGATGTTTGGTCGTGATACGTGAGCAGGAGAGTGATAAAACTCTGGAAATGTGGGCTACTTACCTGGCTAAACCGGGTTTGGCAGGCGCCAGAACAATGTCGGTGATTCGTCCGCGAATGAATGAGTGGATGAATAGGAGAAGCGGAGGACTTACCTTTAGACTCACCCAGATGTTAAGTGGACACGGGTGTTTTGGGTCCTATTTACACAGGATACGACAAGTCCCTGATTCAGCGTGTGCGGCATGTGATTCGGGCGATGTAGACACGCCTGAGCACACACTGTCCTACTGTAGCAGGTGGCAGGATGAAAGAAGCCAGCTTATTGAAAGGATAGGTAGAGCACCTCCTCCTCCCCCTCTCCCGAGGCCGGTTGCCCTGGTGTTGGGGACGGATGATGATGGCTCGGCAATGGCTGAAGAAGACCCTGTATTGGCGGTTGCCCCTGTAACTGGCCTGATCGACGTGGAGGAAATGGATCTAGATGTTGCTGATCCTGTGCGACGAGCAGCGGATATGACCCTGGATCATATGATCGCGGCGATGCTGGATTCTTGTGAAGCGTGGCTGGCAGTGGCTGGTTTCGCGGAGACTGTGATGGCTGCTAAGGAGGCTGATGAGAGGGAGCGACAGGCACAGGCACAGCTTCTGGTGGCGTCCTCCCAGGGTTTGCCTCTCTCTTCGCCTCTGAGCCCTTCAACCAGAGGGGCTCGGAGGCGGAGGGGAAGGCCCCCGAGAATAATTGATGACGTCGACAAAGATGACGGAGACGATGACGACAACAGAGTGTAGGATTAGTGTATGTCCAGTATGTGTTGTAAATAATTATTGAAGGGCGCCATAAGCGCGGACTCTGCCCTACCGGAAGAAGTAATGTGTTAAACGGTCCCTCCCGAAAGGGCATATGGAGAAAGGAAGGTTCAGATGGTAAGGGGGGGGGCAACTTTCGGGTTGCCTCCCCCCCAGGGGGTGGTTTTAGTGGATAACGTACGGGTAGCTGGGGGTTATCACGCCCACTACCCATCGCACTCAGTCCCACACTACCGCCTGGGCCGATCCAGGGGTGTGCATCAAGCATTTCCACCTCCCGGCCAGCGGAAAAAAAAAAAAAAAAAGTAAGATGACTGCTTGTCACGGCGCTGATCCGAGTTCGAATCTCCCATCTGTCGTTTTTTTTTTTTATTTTTATTTTATGAAATAATAAAATAACAAATAATATGTATTGAATTTGGGAGTAGAAAAGGCAAAAAAATTAATAAAATAATTACAATTATTGCACAAAAACATACCTGTATTGCGTATCCATGTATTGCATTTTGTATCCTTCTGTATTGGGAATAGCCGTTTCCCATGCGAAAATCTCCCATTCTTACATTCTTTGTATACGCATTTATCATAATAACTATCTACAGGGCACTGACTCGACATAGTGATTGTTTATTATAATGCAAAACAAAAAAATATAAAAATAAAATTAAAAAAACTTAAAAGTAGAAATAAAAGAGAAATATAACACGTGATAAAAAAATAAAAAGATTACACAACCAACACGATAAAAGCATACACGCACGTACACGCAGAAATATTTACAGATAATGTGTCGTGTTCTATAAAAGAAACGATAACACGTGTTTCAAAATACACAGATCTTACAGATCGTTAAAAAAATATATAAATTTAAAACAATAGAAGAGATCTGTTATGCACAGATAATGAAGCACCGCAAAATCGAACGTCACTTTTAAAGTTCGCTGATTGATTATTTCAAGCGTGTCGTCGCGCATTATTTGTTTCATAGCATCAAATAGCCGCGAAATCACGACAGTGAAACGTAATTCTTTTATATGTATATTAATAAAAGATTAAAGAATCTGTTTATTGTTAATGTAAAGTTATTTTGTATATTATCATACAAAGAATTATAGTTTCACAAACTGGTTTATCTATCTTTTTATTATTATTTTCAAAATTAAATATGATTACATAAAAAATGATTACATAAAATTAATCATCCGAATTATCGATCTCATCAAGACATGAGCCAGGATGATATTTATCATAAAAACATGAAAAACATAATGTAATACAATATCTAGCGCATTGGATGCTATATTGTGCCGTATATGTGTGAGCAATCTTATTGAAACTTTATTTTTTTACAAGAAAATTATTCACAGCATTCGATACACTAGATGTTGTATTACATTATATTTTTCATGTCTAACACTGACACGCAAATGCATCAAAGTAAGATATCATTCGCATTGATATGTATATTTTTTTAATTAATTAATTATTTAAAAAATATATAAAATAAAATATTACTATAATAATATGAGAGTTGTAAGCATTTATGAAATACAGATATAATTATTTTAAATAGAAAGAAAAGGTTTTATTAAAAAACATTTTTAATAAATATCTTTATAATAAATAAATAAATTTGTCTCTATGTATTGGGCGCCCGAAGTCGTCTCGAAATCCTATCCGAATTATGTAAAATGTAGCGCGTGAAAGATGAGACGGGGCCGACAAGGGATGGAAGGAGACATGAGCTTTACGATAGAAAATCACCGCCCGCCTCATGCCGCCGCGTGATTTGCCATCATTGGTGAGACAAAAGCAGAACGATAGATTATTATCGGCTCTTGTCTAACTCTCATGTCCATCTCATGTGAATAGTTCGGATATGAACCATAGCTCGGACATGAACCATAGCTCAGATACGAACCATGTATTATTATCGACTGTAATGGATGTAGTTGACGTCCACTTTGTCAGGCGGCGCATTAGGACAATGTGCCCGTTAAAGCGAGGTGGCCGCTCTCAGGTTTCTCTCTGGTGTCGCCGTGTGCATAAAAGTGTCTAGGGATATCTCAATTGGAAAGCACTCATTGTGTCCACGCTT
The DNA here is from genome assembly GCF_003227725.1 of Camponotus floridanus. Lineage (NCBI taxonomy): Eukaryota > Metazoa > Arthropoda > Insecta > Hymenoptera > Formicidae > Camponotus > Camponotus floridanus. Next base: position 483,916 of record NW_020229224.1, on the reverse strand, counting down.
ATACTTTCCAAGACAAAGCGAAATCCATTTTTAGCGAAGATCAAGGTTAAATATAAATGATATATAAAATAAGGGATATATTTCGCTTTGCATAGGAAGTTACAAATCCAAGCATTTATTTTATATTATAGTACGTTTTTTAATAATTTTTTAACAAACAACGAGTGTTGATTAAAACTTCACATTACTTCATATTCTTCATATTACTCAGATTAATGTTCTTAATAATATATGTAAGAATTATTAAAACCGGAAGTAATTCCCTTATATTGCATAATTATCAAATTTACTATTAATACACACATAAAATTTGTGATAAAAAAGGAAATTATGGATATAAATGAAATAAGAATTTTATTCAGTAGTTATTAAATCTAATTGATATATTTCACTCATTATATGCGTTAATTATATATTATATATTCTTATATATTCTTTTGAACAGAAATTCAGCAAAATAGTGTGTAAAGTGATAATCGCATATATCGTAATGAGGAATGTTTGCTCACATTTCTTTCCATAATCTCTCTATGTTTTGTATATGGATTTCATGTACTAGATCTACAAAATTAACTGCATGATTTACAATTTTATGTGTATAATCATTGCAATGTATCCACGTCATTTGTACATGAATAATAAATTCAATTAAAATGTACTGTTTAATAATAGACAAAATATTTCGGAATATCTTAATGTCGGTTTGACACAGATAATGTAAAAACTTTATTACTGACATGTTTTTTTATCACTAAAAACACATTATCTTCTAATATGCTAATTATGTGTCCTCCCATACAGCACACAAAGATGAGACACCTCCGATTAGACACAGTACAATTGGACATAACTGGCTTTGATTGGCTAATCGTGCTTGATCGTGCTGGTTACCCTAGGCATCGGTCGATATGATTGGCTGTGTCTAATCGTACTGTGTCTAATCGGGCAATCCTCCACAAAGATTGCATACACATTGCAGTTAAAATGTCCGCTTTTAGAAATATTGCAATATAAAATTGTAGCAATGTTACGATGCAACGTATTTGTAATATTAAAACGCGTTTTGCTACAAATGGAGACACTGTTTTAAATTTAATAAATAAACTTTGATAAAAAAATGTTTAAGAAAGATAGGAACAAATGCCTTTAAAAAAACATCTATTAGTGTTTTTTATTAGATATTTCTTAAATATTTATCTCAATATATACATACAATTATTTTACATACATTCGACACCAGAATATTTTAATATGTGCAATAAATGAATTATTTCCTATTTACCTATTCAACTGAGAAAAATCTGTTTAATATTCTAAAACTCAATGAGAGATCCAGATTATTAAACAAATTATTTATTTATCAAATTATTTATTTATTATTTATTTATATATTTATTTATATATAATACAAATTATTTATTATTAATTATTAATTAATTATTTATATATATTAATTAATTATTTATATATATTAATTATTTATTTATATTAATTATAATCTAGATCCCTCATTAGGTTTTAGAATATTAAATAAACCAAGTTAGTTTGTCAGAAATTAAACTGACGCAAGACAAGAAATATAATTACTACATTAGTCCTTTGTAGACCTTCTATCCACTTTAGATGACTTCGAATATGGGTTAGTTAAATTTGGTGTTGCCACGTAGCGGCAAGTAAAAAAACACATCCCAGATAGCCAAATCTGTTTACAACAGATTTTCGTCAAACACCCATTACAAATTTTAAAGGCAGAAAGACTACAGTTTGCATAAGGGAATTGATATGTTCGAGCATATTATCAGCATGTCAGCAGACATACAACAAAATCTGTTCACATAACTGGACAACAGATCGTCAATAGAAACCGAGCAGAATTTGTTGATATAATTGACGGCACATTGATGGCAGAAACTAAGTAGGATCTGTGCGGCGCAATTTTGACAGCAGATTGATAACAAAAACCGAGCAGAATCTGCGCAATGAAATTTGATATTAAATTGTTGACAGAAATCGAGTAAAACCTGCTGATATAACTGACGGCACATTGATGGCAGAAACCGAGCAGGATCTGTGCGGCGCAGTTTTGACAGCAAATTGATAACAAAAACCGAGCAGGATCTGCGCAATGAAATTTGATATCAAATTGTCGGGTAGAACCTGCTGATGTCGCGGGGGATGTAGAACTGACCAATTAACTGGCAGCATAGCAGCTGATTGGCCAGTTCTACGCTCCTCTTGCCCCAAGAGGAGCCAAGGAACGAATTGTTGTCGCGGAATGTAACTGATGGCACATTGATGGCAGAAACCGAGCAGGATCTGCGCACACAATCTCTGATAACAGATTGACGCCAGAAACGGAACAGGGTTTGCATGATTCGATAGTTCCTTACTGCTACGTGAGCTGTACTTTCTCGTAATCTAATTTCTGTCAGAAGTATATATAAAGTCGCGAATATGAATAAGACTAAAAACATAATAGTAATAATTATCATTTTTAATGTCTATCACTTTAATTTCTGATATCTGATACAAACAGATGAGATTCAGAATATTAAAGTGATTGGAATCAATATAAATATAATGAATAAATGGAAAATTATTCATGTACTGCCTATTTGAGGCATAAAGCAAGAATTTAAGTTTAAATAAATTACATCTCCAGTTTTACAAGTTACATTTACTTTTATCATTTACTTTATTATTAATTTAATTAAATTGAATTAATCCTTCGCTATACGAGATATAACTACGCTATATGAGATATAACTACGATATAATATATATTACGATATAACATATGACATATATGTCATTTTAGAAAAAAATTATAATTAACTTGCCGATAATATTGTTATTTAGCACCTGTAATAATCAATTTTGTTGCATTTATATAACATTAATAAAAGTAAGCGCAAATCTTGTGCAGTTTCTGCTGTCAATTTGTCATCAGGTTACATGCGCAGATTTTGCTCGATTTCTGTTGACAGGTTATGTTTTACAGACTCTGTCGCCAAAACAAAAGCTTAATGCGGTCACAGATGGCTACAGTCATAGACATAGTAAGTATAGACCGAGCATACATTGTATAAGCGTTAAGTATACGAAAAGAAAGACAAAAGATGTAAGATGAGTTTCTTTTTCTCTCTTACATCATCGTAGTAGGGAGAGCCTGCGCAATAGAATCTGCGCAATCTGATTTAAATACTCAGACGACGCTAATGTAATATAACAATTATAATTAATGATAATTAATAAAAAATCACAATTGGCATTTAATTGCGGACACATTACAACATACTGAAAGCTGATAGAATGTTTCTTCCAAAAATAATATAAAATTTTATATATAGGAACATTAAAAATATATAGGAACATTATATATAGGAACATTAAATATACAACGTGTCCCAAAAGTATGGACACACCTGATTTTCTTGGAAAATAAGCGTGCTAGAAAAAAACGTCAATAACAAAAGTTTCGGGAAATCAAACGGTGCATCTAAGAGTGACCTTGAGTTTGACCTTGAGCTTGACCTTCAAGATTATTTGAAGGTCAAAGTGTTTTTTTTTAATGGGAATCCCTATTTTTGATTGTATATTCTTATAGCTGACCTCGAGAGCTTTCCAAAACACTATAATAAAATATTTTTCCCTCAAGCATTTATCGAGTTATGAGGCTTCAAATCATTTCTTAATTTTATATAAACCGTAAAATATCTTGTAAAATATTCACTTTTCGATTATTTTACCTTAATACTTTTATGTACAAAATAATGAGAGGAATCAATTGGTGTAAAGAAAACATATAGTTGTTTTTAAGAAAAAATATGTAATTTGCAATTAAGTTCCATATTTTTTCTTAAAAACAACTGTATGTTTTGTTTACACCAATTGATTCCTCTCATTATTTTGTATATAAAAGTATTAAGGTAAAATAATCGAAAAGTGAATATTTTACAAGATATTTTACGGTTTATGTAAAATTAAGAAATGATTTGAAGCCTCATAACTCGATAAATGCTTGAGGGAAAAATATTTTATTATAGTGTTTTGGAAAGCTCTCGAGGTCAGCTATAAGAATATACAATCAAAAATAGGGATTCCCATTTAAAAAAAAACACTTTGACCTTCAAATAACCTTGAAGGTCAAGCTCAAGGTCAAACTCAAGGTCACTCTTAGATGCACCGTTTGATTTCCCGAAACTTTTGTTATTGACGTTTTTTTCTAGCACGCTTATTTTCCAAGAAAATCAGGTGTGTCCATACTTTTGGGACACGCTGTATATTAATATATAGGAATATTAAAAAAATCAAGTCATAATTTGCCTAAATAATAATCATTATTTATTGACCTTGAAACAAAGTTAATTTATTATTACGCATTCTTAGCCTATTAACATTATTTTGAAATTGTTCACTTTCATAATGTAAACGTACTTCTAAAAACTTTTTTAAAATTAATTTAATAATTTGGTGGCGATGATCAAATAAAGGAGATTGATCTATGAGACTCATCATCAAAAATTTTAGTTGGCATAAAACGAAAACATTGACAAATTAAATATTCTATAATATTTTTCTTTGAAAATAAAATGCTTTTATTATGCCTCAAAATTTTCTCAGCCACTTCACATATATTAATTACGTCGCTTGAAGCTTCAATTAGGCCTCTTCGATTTTGGAGGTCAACATTTGTCATATGATTCTTCCGCAGTAGAAGTTTGCTTATATCCTCCGAATATGTATTTTTATTTCGCAACTTATCATAGCATGTTTGACAAGATAATTTACGCTCTATATTTCTTATAACAAATCCTGCAACGTATTTGATAATATCTGTCGTATTCAGAGGGATTATAATTGCTTGACATGAAATAATCATGATCGAGAAGTATATTTTGGAATAAATTATCACTGTCGACATCGATGTTTTCATTTTTTGTACGTTTATCACCTGTCTCGGAATAATTTTCAGATAACGATAATAGTGTTGATAATAGTGTCATCTTTAGGCACACAATTAGCACTAAGAGGTACCGATACTTTCGCTAACTGTAAAATTTTCCTATACGAAGCTTTAAATAGCCTTACGCTAGGATTATTATTCCAGCCTCCCATTCGTCTTATTAGTGCAAAAAACGTTTCAATATGATCCTGTGACAGTTTATAAGTCAAGAAAAAAGTTATTTTGTCTTCGGATAATAGCTGTTCAGCTAAAGTAATAACGTTTTGCAAACAAATTTTAAAGCCTATAAAACCAGTCCTTACATTTGTTTGTAAAATAGGTACATCATTTATTTTTAAATTAGCAATATATTTAATATAATTTTCTACTTTACTCTTTAAAATATTTATATTTCTTTTGATAATTGCACATTTTAATTCAGTTTTATTATATAAATTCCGGGAATTCAATAAATCAAAAATATCATTAAAAGTTTTACAAAATTTTGCTGTAGCAGAAGCCCCTTTGAAATTAAATTCTGAATCTGTTTTTATCAGTTTCCTATCAACTTCTGCATGAAGTAGTGCATCACTAACGCTATTACTTAAAACCTGAGCAGCTAGATTCACTTTCATTTTTTCGTTATGAAAATAAATGTAACGACGACGAATCTTTACTGCAGGATGCAACCCTTCAAATTCTATAAGTCTGATCAATATTACAATAAAATTTCAATTTATAAAATTACCTTCTCCATCACGAATAATACCAGATTTTGCAAAATTATTTCGAACAAGTTTTAACATATGACACGGGTCATAAAAAATATAGAATAAAATTAAACAAAATAAAAGGCTCTCGAAATTAACAAATTAAAATAAAATATAGTAAAAGGCCATAAAGAGCCAACGCAGTTGTAAGGCGTGATTTTTGGAGAAAAAAGTAATCCATGAAAACGATCACATTAGACGATCTTTCTTCTTTATTGACAAACGTTTCGGACTCATTTCAAGTCTTTTTCAGTGAATCTGATAAGATAAAAAAGAATCAAATAAAATAACAATAAAAACGCAGTTCTTAATAGAAAAGAGAGGAAAACAAAAATTAGTCATCGTACATGTATAGTCTTAAAGAGCGAACGTGGACCCGTCAAGGCAAGTCAATCCGAAGGAAGCCAGATGCAAGCAATCCTTTGAGCGTTGCAAGGCGCAAAGAGCAATGCACTAACAAAATAAATGCACAAGATATAGATGTAAAGCCTTGCAATAATTATAATTAGACAAAGGCAACTCACTCCCACTCGAGAAGACGAAACAGAAACGGACACGAACACTCAGCGCGCACATGGTCGACTAGACAAAAAGATTCGAATACTAACGATAAAATGACGTCAAAATGTGATCGACAAAAACAATCCAAGTATACACTGAGGACAAGAACAGTCCTAACAAACAACAAACAATTAAATTTTAGATATGTTTTCGATTATCGATAAACATGAAATATTCAATTTTGACGTATCGCTGTGGAGATTCAACGCATTTCTTTGACGCTTAATATAGATCATCTCCGATATCAATCTCTTTCCCAAAAAAGTTTCCTCATCCAAAACCTCAATGTCGTCAAAATTAAACGTATGATCTAACGCTCTGTGCTCGGCAATGACGGACGTAAGATTCCTTTTATGTTCCTTAATCCTCGTCCTTAATAAGCGACCCGTTTGTCCCACGTAAGAACCGTCGCAATCTATGCAATTGATCTTATATACTATGTTGCTGCGCGAGTCTTTCTCCAAATTATCTTTGCCGACTTTAATAAAACGGTGCAAATTATTTATTCCAGTGTAAGAAATTTTGACATCTAGATCTCTGACCCAATGCCGAAAACGCTCAGATATATTCTTAACATACCCCTTACGAAAAAGACCGACGGGCGGAGAATTGTAATCTATGTAATCCAAACACTACAATAACTACAAAAAAATATTATAATAACCACACACAAATATTACAATAACTATACAAATATTACAGTAAATTTATGTGATTTTTTCGCACTACAGTTTATGGATTACAGGAAAATATTACAGAGGAAATATTACAGGGATTACACAGATCAGGCTGGCATCCCCCATGTGCGGAAATTTACAACGGAATCAGCTTTACTTCCCATTAATTTTTATAATTTAATTAACATTGATAAACGTGTTAAAAAGATTAAATAAAACGATAGAAATTTTTTCAGAATTTTATAAACATTTTGATGTTGTGTGTGTGTGTGTGTGTGTGTGTGTGTGTGTGTGTGTGTGTGTGTGTGTGTGTGAGTGTTAAGATTGATTGAGCTCAATCAATCTTATAAAATTTTGAAAAAAATTCTATCGTTTTTTGTTTTATTTTCTTAACACATTTATTAATTTTAATTAAATTACAAAAATTAATGAAAAGTAAAGCTGATTCCGTTGTAAATTTCCGCACATGAGACGCCGGCCTCACAGATCAAATATTATAGAGTGTGTTATATATATAGCAATATTACAGTAGTAGTTACACAGTCTGTAATATTTTACCTATGATCCATCACGTGATATATAAACAGAGAGCTATATAGAGAGCGAGATAAATTTTTAATGTAATTTTAAATGTAAATTAAGACATATACATTTGTTTGTGTATATATATACGAGTATATATATATATATATATATATATATATATATGTAAAACTTATACATGAAATAAAAAAATGTTTTAATACTGATAGTCTCATTTATCTTGACGATGAAACAGATGTTTGTTTTTTGGCATTGTTACATTTGTTTCGTACAGCGATGCGAAACAGTTTAGTATGATCCGCCGACCTCCCGAATTTCTGGTAGACATACTCTGAAAAACAAATTTTATATACTCTTATATGAATTTGTATGACTGAAATTCACTTATACGCGTGTCAAATGTTATAAATGCAATAGTCTTTAAGTACCTTCCACATCTGCTAATCTGGCAGTATCCAACTGCTTGATTTCCGCGTATTTATTTTTGTTGACATGTGCTTGCTTGCCGGTAAGGTAATTTTAAAATTTATTCTATAGTAACCGATTTAAATTTTCTTAAAATATAAAAATATTTATGATAATATTTCAAACAACTAAATGTTTTCAACTAAAATTACTCCTTAATTATATAAAATAATATTATAACAAACATATATTCATAACAATTATATAAATATAAATACCGTCGTAAGTGTTAAGGCTCCGGAGTAGTCACCGCGGCCATCTTGAAATCGTGACGTCATAAGCGAGAAAGGACACCCAGATTTATATTGCGACTGACATCTAAATAAAAACATATTTGAATGAAATAAGACTACCAATCTCTTCAGCACACCTGTAAAAATGGACGGATACTAATCCTTTCCTTTGACACTTTATAAATAGCCGTAAATTGAGTCCAAAATGAAGCCTTGAAAATGCGAAAAAACACGCGATTTGACAGCTGTCGAAAGGAGAGGAAAATGTTACTTTCTAAAGTTTGTTCCTTATACAGCTTAGTATCCGTCCATTTTTACAAGTTTTCTTAATACATTGCACACCACAACACTAGCACAAAGCAAATAATTATGAAATGGGACGCAACGTAAATTGGGCTGTCATTTCTCGCTTACGAGGCCATTTTTCACGCCTTATAGTTCACCGATTTATAACAGTGAGGCGCTGCATGAGAATTTTGACATGTAGGTAACGTGGGTAATATGTCGATACCATAGGTAATGTAGGTAGGTAATGTAGAAATATTTAGATGTAGACATAATGACCCTTGAAAAATGGCAAGCAAAAGAAATAGGAATAGGGAAGAATATAGGAAAGAGAGGAAAGATATTATTTATTATAATAAAAAAAATTAATATTCAAAACTTCTGTTATATATTATTTTATTAATATTATTATTTTACATATATATTATTTATTATTATATATATTTTTTTTTATTTTTTTATATTATATTATTTTTTTATAGTTTTCAATTATAATTAAAAATGAAAACTGGCCCAGAGCCAGATTCTCGTCCTCTCCATCCTCCTCTTCCTCCTCTCCATCCTCCTCTTCCTTCTCTCCATCCTCCTCTTCCTCCTCTCCATCTTCCACCTCTCCATTCTCCTCTCCAGTCTCCTGCATCGTCTCTTGTCCAGTTTCCTCTCCATCCTCCTCTCCATCCTCCTCTCTTCGCTCTTGTTGAATAATAACTAATGAACACAGAAAAGCAATTAAACAATTAAATTAAATGTACAAAATAGAAATAATTTAAAACTTTTTATATATATTTAAAAATACATACTTTTTATTTCTCTCCTTTAATGCAGTTCCTCCTCTTTTCTTCTTCTTTTCCTTCTCTTTTCTTTCATTTTCTTCGTCACTTGCTTCTTCTATACTCATCTCACTTTCTCTGTCCTTATCCTTTCTTCTTTCTTCTTTTCTTAAATCCTTTTCCAATCTGCAAATTCAATCATGTCGTTTATTAAATGTTTTATTTACAGGACTTTAATTTAAAGAATACTCTAACAAAAAAAAAGAAAATAATCTAAAAAGAAAACAATACATGTTATATATATACATATATATATATATATATATATATATATATTTATATAACATGTATTGTTTTCTTTTTAGATTCTTTTATATATATATATACACACACACATATACAGTGTTGTGCAAGGTATTTTATTTTCAGCACTGAGGTACAGGTACAGGTACAGGTACAGGTACTCTGGAAAAAATGTACCGAGGCAGAGGTATTTCATAATATGAAATATCTCTACCTCGGTACATTTTTTGCAGAGTATCTGTATCTGTAAGTCGATACATTTTTTCCAGAGTACCTGTACCTCCCTAGTAGCAGAATGACGTCAAATGACGTCTTAATACCGTCTTAATGACGTCATAGACGTCTTTAAGACGTCTTTAGACGTCATCTTGCTACCTGGGCTGTACGTAGGTACTGAAAATAAAGTACCTTGCACAACACTGCACATAATATATGTATGTATATATATATATATATATATATATATATATAATAACACACAAACCTTTTTTTTCTTAACTCTTGTTCCTTCTCTTCCTTCTTCTTTCTCTCTCTTCTCTCTTCCTCTTTCCTTCTCTCAATTTCATTCCTTCTTCTATCTTCCTCATCTTTCTTCATCCTTTTGTCATTCTTCATCCTCTCTGTTTCTTTTCCCATCATTTATCTTTTCGGCTGGATCTATTTATATAATAAATAAAATTAATGTATAAATATTATATATACGTCACTACTTCACGTTATTGTTTTATTATAGTATATTCCGAATGATTTTCTATTATAATATTAAAAGAATTATAATTATACAAGTATTTATTATAATATTTACGTATATATATATATATATATATATATATATATATATATATATATATACTCACATGTTGCTTGCACCGCAGTAAAGCATGGACTGGTTTACATTAACAATACTCGCCGCTTCTCGCCGCCTTTTTCGCTAGTTTTTTGTTTCCGTCGCGCGCGATATCTTATTACATCTTTGTGTGCTAAGTACTTTAACAATCGAGCGATCTAATAGACAGCTCAAGTTTTCATTACTTTCATAAAGTGATATTATGGAAACGCGTGAAATTAGTGAAAAAATGTGCGACGAAGTTAATGAACGAATTTATGGGAGAAGGCACAATACAAAAAAGTACCGATTATCATGCAAGCGGCTAAGCAGACGAAAATCGTCAATAAATAAAAGGTAACATTATTTTATTAGTAGAAAAGAAAGTAGAAAAATTACCGTGCACACTGTTCGTTATATAGCCAAAGTAATGAAAGCCAGTGTACATCAATCATGGTAATTAATCTTGGTATCACGGATTTTATCACGGATGAACTATTTTTATAAAGTAGTACTGTCAGTACCGTAACTAGGGCGGGTACTATCAGTACTTTATTAGAAACGTACCCGAGTGAAGCAATAGAGCGCAAAGCTCATTATCAGACATTGTGTAAAAAATTTTTTTATTGAATATAGCACTCTTTATCTGCCGTTGACTCTGCACCATTCAGTATGAAGACGGCATTGCACGTGCACTTAAGTCCGAAAGTATTACGCTGCAAACTAGGGTTCAATTTCAATCTGTTCAATTTTTTTTCCAATTTTTTTAATGTTTGTTTTTATGTCTTATGTTGCATGTAACTGAGTCACAAATTATGGTTATTTATGAAAAACAAAATTAATGTTTATTTATTTAAAAAAAATAAATTGAAGTAACAAATATGCGGTTTTTAAAAGAGTAAAACAATTTTTCTTATTTATAATGTATTTTATTTATTTTAAACAAAATTACATATATATTTTATTGGTTAAAAACAAAATTATTTCATATTATTTTTTTTTATTTGTTTATATTATTTTTTGTTGATTTTTTGGTATTATTAATTTTTTTCCTGTGTTTTTTTCTTAAAAGAATTATGTTAGTCAAAATAATTTTATATAATTCAACATTAATTCGTGTTTAAATCAATAAACACAATTTGGGGCCCAATTATACGTAAAAAAAATTGGAAAAAAAATCGGAAATAGGAATCGAACTTAGTTCGTAGCGTGATATTTTCGTATTCAAGTGCTCGCGCTACACTGCCTTAATGGTGAATGGTGCAAAGTTACTGATACATAAGGAATGCTGTATTTATTAAATAAATGTTCTCAAAAACGGTTGAGCGTTTAATCTTTTTGCTACACTGCAGTACTCCTCTAATAAAGTATTATACTATAAAAAAAGCTAATTATATTTATATATATATATATATATATATATATACAGGGTGTCCTACACCACCCGTACACCCCTTTTCTTTCAAAATCTAAACATTTTAGAAAAACGTTTTCGACAAAAATTTGATGGTTTTGAGGGAAACATAAGATGATGTCATTGGTTTGACCTTGGATGGCATCGTTAAGGTCAGGTCAAGGACACCTTTAATTTCTTAAACGGAACCACCTATTTTTTATTGCATATTCTTATAGCTTATAGCTTATGTCGAGAGCTTTCCAAAACACTATAATAAAGTATTTAATACTTTTACGTATAAAATAATGACAGGAATCAATTGGTGTAAAGAAAACACATAGTTGTTTTAAAAAAAAATCTGTAATTGTTAATTGCAAATTACATATTTTTTTCTTAAAAATAACTATGTTTTTTCTTTACACCAATTGATTCCTCCCATTATTTTGCACATAAAGGTAAGATTTTCGAAAAATGAATATTTTGCAAGATATTTAACGATATATGTAAAATTAAGAAATGATTTCAAGCCTCATAATTCGGAAAGTACTTAATAAAAACTAACTAAATTATAGTGTTTTGGAAAGATCTCGACGTGAGCTACCAGAATATTTAATAAAAAATAGAGAGTTCCATTTAAGAAATTGACGGTGATCTGCACGTGACTTTCAAATGACTCTCCCAAATCCCAATTGGCACTAACTCATGGCCCCCTTCAAACTATACAACTTTTGTGTGAAACATTTCTTTCTAAAGTGCATAGTTTATTGCAATTTAATTACTATAAAAAACAATATGCAAACGTTTTATTAATCTGAGATATTCGCGCATTATTCTCATCAACTCATTTTATTAATTTATAGGAGAAAAGAAAAATTGAAAAATATAGATATATTTAATAAAGAAATTAATGTATTAAATAAAGAAATAATGCAAGTAGAGCAAAATAAGCATACTTTTCAGAATGATGTAATTATGCATGATAATTTAGTTGCAATGGATATCGAAGTAAATATAGATGAGGAAAAATTGACACAAGAGCACAATGACACATTAGATAATAATGAGCTAACTTTTCACCAAGATAGAATTATGCATGGTAAATTAGCTGCAATGGGTCTCGAAAAAGATACAGACAAGGAAATAACGACACATACATTAAGTGATAAGGAATTGGGAAAAATATTAGAGGACAGTGAGACTGAAGAAAGTGACACTTTAATAACAGATAACAATATAGATGCATACCGCCTAGAAAGTAATACTATGCCAGGAAAATGTATCGTAGATTTTGTCTATCTTTTTGAACAATTACATGAAAAATTTGATAACCATAGTCACGGAATAGAATGTAGTTTTCGTGACTTAATATTTATTGGTGCCAGAGCGTATGGACTAAAAAATAAATTCTTTTTCAAATGCCGAATGTGCCATTTTGAAAGCTTCGTCTGGAGTGAGTCGCCCCCTGACAAAAGTCTACATGTAAATATAGGGGCAGTGGCTGGCACAATACTAACTGGTACAGGATATACACAGTTACAAGAAAGTTGCGCTGCTATGAATATTAAGTGCATGACAAAGAAAACTTACGAAAAGGCCCATGAAACTGTTGCTGAAGCATTTGCAAAAATTGCGGAAGAAAGCATGAATGCTGCTGCGAATGAAGAACGTGATTTGGCATTACAACGCAATGAAATAATAAATGGAATACCACATATAGCAGTAAAAGGTGACGGAAGCTGGATGAAAAGATCATACAGAACAGGTTGGTATGATTCTTTATCAGGTGTAGGCACAATAATTGGTGCACGAACAGGCAAAGTACTGCACATGTCTGTAAAAAATAAATATTGTGCAGTTTGTGTTACAGCAGAGAAGTTTAAAAAAGAACCTACAAATCATAAATGTTATAAAAATTGGGGTAGAGATTGTAGTTCAACAAGTATGGAAGCAGAAGCGATTGTAGAAGGATTTAAGAGAAGTATAGAAAAGCACGGACTAATTTATTCCACATTTATAGCAGACGGAGATAGCAGTGTATATAAAAAAATAATACAAGCAAATCCGTATCCAAATGTTTTTATAGAAAAAATAGAATGTCGAAATCATTTATTGCGCAACTTGGCATCAAAAATAAAGGAAATAGCAAAAACAAAAGGACGTTTTGGCAAATTAAGAAATGTAATTGGTAATCGGATACTTCGAATTAGAACAGCTGTAACGAAAGCTGTAGAATATCGTTTGGAGGAGGAAAGTATAATGCAAGAAAAAATTAAAGCTCTCAAAATAGACGTGGATAATATAATAAATCACGTTTTTGGCGAACATAATGGATGTGCAAGAATAGGATATTTCTGCGATGGATCGCAAAAAGAAAACGAAGAAAATTATATTCCAGAATTAAAAAGATGTGGACTATATGAAAAGCTTCAAAATGCATTAAAATATATAAGTTGGAATGCCAAAAGTTTATTACAAAATAAAGACAGTAATAGAGTAGAAACTTTTAACTCTGTAATAGCAAAATGTACTGGTGGAAAAAGAGTTAATTATGGTCTAAGAGGATCGTATGAAACGCGTTGTAATGCTGCAGCAGTCACATTTAACACTGGCAAGCCTATAAGTCGATTAAGTAATGTTCTGGGAACAAAACCAGGGGAAATAGCAGTGCATTTTGAAGAAAAGAAAAAAACAAGTACACATTATATGAGAAAACGATCAACACCGCAACGTTACGTAAAACGTGCAATAAGTGACAAAGATTATGGGCCGCAGGCTGATAAACCTGATGCAACATCAGCCGAAATTGAATTAAGAAAAGCGCAACACATGCATATGCTACGAGATTGGCAATTAAAGCGAGTAGCAATAGAAGAAGAAACTAAAGAACAAGCAGCAAGCGGCATTTGGCGATATTATCGCACAAAAATAATAACCGCTTCTCACTTTGAACATATATGTAAAATGAGAAAAAGTACTTCTTGCGTGTCAAGAGTTAAATCAATAATATATCCACAACAATTAAATGTGGAATCAGTGGAACACGGAACAAAATACGAAGATATTGCACGCAAAAGTATCGAAAGTGCACTGAATATTAACATTAAACGTTGCGGATTATTTATAGATAAAGAAATACCATTTTTAGGCGCTTCGCCAGATGGATTAATAGGAGATAATGGAATTGTAGAAATAAAATGTCCTTTTGCAGCACGATTTTTAACACCAGAAGATGCGATTGCAGCAAATATGTCGAATCTGCAATCGTTATACAAGAATGCAACAGATAAAGAAATGAAACGCAGTCACGTTTACTATTATCAAATACAAGGACAATTACATATTACACAACGAGAATACTGCATCTTCGCATTATGGACACCATTTGGATTAAAAATGGAACAAATTAAACGTGATGATATTTTCTGGTCAGAAAATATGGTTAATAAACTGGCGCAATTTTATGAAGACTGTGTTTTACCAGAATTACTTGATCCAAGACTGGAAAGAAATATGGCAATTCAAGACCCAGATTATATAATTGAAGCAAAAAGACAAAAAATTATGGAAAAAGAAAAGATGAATAAATAGATTTACGTTGAAAAATTGAAAAAAAGACACATACACAGATAAGAATTGCATTAGAAAAAGGAATAAATATATGACAATGCATTCTGCGCTGGGCGCAGTGATTACCATTTAAATAATGCATTCTGCGCTAGGCGCAGTGATTACTGTCAAAATAATACATTCTGCGCTGGGCGCAGTGATTACTGTCAAAATAATGCATTCTGCGCTGGGCGCAGTGATTACTGTCAAAATAATGCATTCTGCGCTGGGCGCAGTGATTACTGTCAAAATAATGCATTCTGCGCTACGCGCAGTGATTACCATCAAAATAATGCATTCTGCGCTGGGCGCAGTGAGTATCAATATCAAAATGCATTCTGCGCTGGGCGCAGTTAATCATAGACAAATGAAATATATGTGCAATTCTGCTTATGTACTTGCATTCTGCGTTGAGCGCAGTGAAAATCTAAAATTAAAAAATATATAATAAATCGTGCTAATTACCCATATATACATATGGGTGCATTTATATCTTGCCGTTAGAGTTGCCATTATCAATTCTCTAATGGGTAGATATGATTGCAATCCGTATGTACAATAGGTCTACTATCCAGTAGGATTCGGTTTCCGTCTTTCCAATGTTTTTCGTTTTTTTAAATTATATTTTTTATGTAATTTTACAAATATTTATTTCTCTAAAAACTAATGAATTTATTTGTAGATAAATAAACATTTGTGGTAAGATGTAAGATTATCGAAAATACTACAATTTTCGTATTATATGTCATCTTACTATAAAAAATTATATTTTTTTATTGCACATTTTTTGAAAGTAATTGTAATGAGATATTTATGATTAAAATGACACCAAACACGACATAAATTAGATTATTTTTAATTACATAAATAATTAATTTTTTGATTATTGATTAATTAAAAATCATCCGATATATGTCGTGTTTGATGTCATTGTAATCAGAAAATTCTCATTAATCCATTAAAATTATTTTCAAACCGATAAAATGCAAAATAAAAGTTTCAATTTTTATTTTCTAAAATGTTTATATTATAGATAAGATAAGATCTTCGCGAGACTGGGGAGTTGTCGAAAGTGAGGGAGAGACCAAGTAAGGAGTGAGCGAGATGAACAACATGAAAGAGTTCCGAAGTCTCGCTCGCGAGTCTTCCTTTATCTCCAGTCTTTCGTATTATATTTCATCTTTTCGCAGAAAATTTTTTGACAATTTTTACATTTCGCATTTTATTGATCTGAAAATAATTGTAATGGAGTAATGAGATTTTTACGATTAAAATGACACCAAACACGACATAAATCAGATCCGACACTCTGATTACTACTACTTCGGCTAATTTTTGTATACTTGATAAGGACCACAACCATATGGTCGAAACGTCGTATTGAATAAATTATATTTCTGGCTAGTTTTGGTCGACTACACAATTTCTTTTAACCTTTGAAAATTCGACTAGCGATATTAAGCTTCTACAAATTTCTAAATCCGCTCCTGGACCTAATTATGGAGCAAATTCGCACTGATGACTTCTTTCAACACAGTCTTTGACGAGGTCCCACACGGACTCATTGTTCTTAAAATTGAAATTTCAAAATAAAGTTTTGCAAATGTGACTTGTGCTTGCACAAGATTATTATCTATGCCGACACTCTGATTACTACTACTTCGGCTAATTTTTGTATACTTGATAAGGACCACAACCATATGGTCGAAACGTCGTATTGAATAAATTATATTTCTGGCTAGTTTTGGTCGACTACACAATTTCTTTTAACCTTTATAAATCAGATTATTTTTAATTACATAAATAATTAATTTTTTGATTATTGATTAATTAAAAATCATCTGATATATGTCGTGTTTGATGTCATTGTAATCAGAAAATTCTCATTAATCCATTAAAATTATTTTCAAACCGATAAAATGCAAAATAAAAGTTTCAATATATTATAGATAAGATAAGATCTTCGCGAGACTGGGGAGTTGTCGAAAGTGAGGGAGAGACCAAGTAAGGAGTGAGCGAGATGAACAACATGAAAGAGTTCCGAAGTCTCGCTCGCGAGTCTTCCTTTATCTCCAGTCTTTCGTATTATATTTCATCTTTCCGCAGAAAATACAATTTTTACATTTCGCATTTTATTGATCCGAAAATAATTGTAATGGAGTAATGAGATTTTTACGATTAAAATGACACCAAACACGACATAAATCGGATTATTTTTAATTACATAAATAATAAAAATATTAATGTAATTAAAAATTCTCCGATTCATATTGTATTTGGTATCATTTTAATCGCAAAAGTCATTAAAATTATTTTCCAACTTGCAATAAAATGCGCAATAAAAAAATTTATTTTTTATAACAAGATGACATATAATATGAAAATTGTAGTATTATATAACATATATAATTATTATTAATTACATATATATTATTATTATATACATAATATAAGATATATAATATTATATTTATTATTAGCTTCGATGCTCACGTATATATATATATATATATATATATATATATATATAATATATATATATATATATATATATATATATTTATATTTATTTCCTTTCGTATGCTTTACGATTCGATTTTCGAGCCGCGTCGTCATTTACATATCACTAATATGACCACTAATGAAGATTTATCGGGAAAATAAATATAAGAAAGTTTTTTTTGGTTTAAAATTTTTAATGTTAATTTATTTAATAATTATATATTATCATCATTTCTCTGTCATTAGGTGCTTTCCTTTTACATCAAAACTCAAATAAATATCACTTCTGTTTTTCTTCAACATTAATGTTAAAGAAAGACAGAAGTGAGATTTATCTGAGTTTTGATATAAATGGAAAGCACCTGTTATTATGAAAGAACTGTAGAACGACTTACCATATGATCACTGGTAAGCAGGGATGCCAGTTTTGGCCCGCCGCACGCTATGCACACAAAGAAGAAACTGTGTACGTGTGGCGCTCGGCGCTCGGCAAACTTCGGGCACTAGAAGAGTGCAGACATACTCTCTACTGTCTCCTTCCCTCTCGAGCTATAGCTATAGCTATAGATAACGCCTCGAGAATCGTTTAACGGCTCGATCCGTTTATCAGATTTCGCATCTCGTGTAAGAGCACACAAAATTTACACATAAATAATTAAATAAATATTTTAATCATATAAAAATAATTTAATCATATAAAAATATTTTAATCATATAAAAATATTAATCAAATAAATTTTCTAATACTGTAAAAATTTAAATAAATTAATTAAATAAATCTTTTATTTATAATTTATTCAGTATATAAAAAATGTAAACTAATTTGAAAAATAAAGGATAGAAAGGGAATATAAATGATAAAAACGAATATTAAAGATGTAAACAAATTTGACAAAGGATAGAAAGAAAGAGAATATAAACGATAAAATTCCACTCTTGGCCAACATGTTAATAATATCCTCTAACGAATAATATTCTAATATAACATGTATAATTTATCAATTCGTAAATAAATAAAAGACATGTTGTTGCTCAACGGAAACCGCGAGAAGGTGGTGGTCTCTTCCGTCAAGAGGAAATGTAAAAAATGTTTTCTTAGAAAATCTAAAAAATGATTTTTGTACATTTCCAAAGAATACAGAGGATAGAACAGATGATAGTTATAGAAAGGATAGTTATAGAAAAGATTGACATACAAAATAAATATAAAAAGATATAAAATAAAGGAATAGAAAGAATAAAACATAGAAAAAGCACAAAATCGGAAAAAAGCGCACATGTTTCATTTAATATAATATCGAGAAAATAATGTGCACATATATTTTCTCGATAAAAGTATTTCCGAAAATATATAGTTGAATCTTTGAATATAGAGATTAACTTTATATATCACGGATTACATGATAAAAATGTGTAATCACATATTAAAAATATATATTTTGTCTTTTTTACACATATTTTTATATAATGGGCATTTAAAACAATAAAGGAATGCTTTCCGATTTTATTGAAAAACATCTTTCAAATCTAAAAGAGATGTCTTATTTAAAATAACAATTTCAAAAATACAACTTTATAACAACAATTATATTAATACATATTTATAAATTTGACTATATTTTTTATTTGTCCATATTTTTGTGTTTATATTTGTTATTTCTATATTAAAACAATTTTAAAGTTAACTCTTGTTAATTTAATTTTTCTTTATTATTTTTATTTTTTATTCTATTTTTTTTAATGAAATAAATACCGCCGATCTAATATGCACCAGAGAAAAATCGATCGGATTTTGCAAGTCGTGTATATATGTATAATAATATATATATATATACATATATACATACATACATACATGCATATATATATCGTATATGCCTACTTATATTGTATATACCTGCGTACTTTTATTTCTGTTTTTTTCATTTATTCGGAGTACAAATGCAGAGCCGAATCCAGAGCCAGAAGAATACAAATGAGTTTTTACAATTTTCGCGAATCTGTCTGAATCTTGTTATTCTTCATAAAGCTCTTCTATCTTCATATATTATTATTTCGAAGACTACTTTTTTATTTTTTTCATCATTTTCCAAATCTTAGATGAATATTTTTTTTAAAAGACAAATTGCTAGTAGTGCAATCTCACGTCATAGGCGTGGTAAAATGGATACAGAAAATAAATGCAGCTTCCGTCAATTAGGGAAAGTTACAGACTGTGTATAAATCCAGAACCAGAAGAATGCAAAAGAGTTTATACAATTCTCGCGAATCCGTCTATAAACTCTTCTATCTTCATATATTATTATTTCGGTGACTATTTCTTTCTTTTTTTTATTTGATGAAAAGACTAGCAAATCGGAGAAACACTTTTACAAAAATGCAGGCTAATATAATTCAAAATATGTATGCAAATATGTATGTATATATATATATATATATATATATATATATAAGTTAAATATAAAATATAATTTATATAATAATTAAATATAAAATATAGTTAACTTTAAAATTGTAGATTACATAATTTTTATAAAGATGTAAGAAATAATATTGAAACTATTCTTTTTATATTAAACAAATTTTTAAATTTATTAAATATTATGTAGTGTATAAAATTATAATTTTGAATAAAACGTATCTTTGTTAAAAGAAAAGAGAGAGTATTCCCTATATTGTTTGAGAGTTATATGTGATTTTTTTTAAATAAAAATTTAAAAGAAATTTACATTATATTAAGTGAAACATAAATTCTCTAAATTTTTTGAAGTGAAATTTCATTTGAAATTAATGAGACTTTACTTGATGCAATAGTGATAATATTACTATTCTGAAGAACTGACCTTTCATTTTTTTTTAAAACAAATATTTAACTACATCTATAGAGGAAATTTCCAATTTATATGAACTAATGTTTCAAACTATTCCATTATTGAATTTTTCATACTTTTTCGAGAAAATTCTGTATCGCATCATCTAATGTGAAAAACTTTTTTTTTCACACAGTGAGTAGAATTTTCATAATTGAAAAATTTCACCGTAGAAGTAAAAAGTCTCTCTGGTTTGAGTAACACATATTATTTTATTTTTCAGATGAAATTTTAATCCAAGAAATTTAGAGAAAACGATAACGAACAAATAGAACGTTTTATATTTTAGCGTTTAATAATATGAGTATACAAAGTTCAAAAGGTGTCACAGGTAAAGATCAGGACCCGTGATTCATCATTTCCACAGTATTTAATAATTCCAAACCCTCTTTACTTGTATGCGTATGTGTATATATGTGTGCATGTGTATAATGTGAGTACATGAATGTATCAAAGATTAGAAAGAGTTTCATGTCCAGCTAAGACTTAATTTGTATATGTAGTTAATAACATTTATGAAATGACGTTTCTTGTTAGATATGTTGATCCTGAAACTTTAGATATTCGAACGCAATTAGTAGTTAAAAGTTAAGTTAGTTTAAAGTTACTGATATCGATGCTAAAGATTGTAGCGCAGAAAAATTATTTAGAGCTTTTGAATTAGAAATGATTAAACTACAGATGCCATTTCTAAATATTATTGCTCTGTCATGCGACAATGCATCCGTCATGATAGGAAAACATTTATCTTTTAAAAAAAATGTAGAATCCAAATGCAAAAATTTATTAACATTTTCATGTCCTTGTCACTCTGCTGCATTAGCTGCACACGCTGCATGCGCTAAGATGCCTGAATATTGCGAAGAATTTCTGAGAAAAATTGCAAGTTTCATTAACAGTAGTCCAAAACGTTTAGCCATTTTTAATGAATTTTGTGAATGTTTTCAAGATACGAATCGCAAAATTTTAAAATTATGTGATACTCGATGACTTTCGCATTATCAATGTATTGAGAGATTTCTTGAGTCATGGGATTCGATAAAATATTTTCTTAATGAAATAGTCGTGAACGAGAAAACAAAATCTGGGGAATATTTATTATCTCTAATGGAAAATATAGATATAAAAGCATATTATTTATTTTTAAAATATGTTTTAAATGTCTTCAATTCATTTAATGCTTTTTTCCAAGCTTATGAAACTAGAATTCTGTTTTGTACGTAAGGAAATACTAATATCAAAGGATCACAGCACTGAACTCAGCAGGACGAGGAAACTGAATGAGAGGTGTAATTTAAGTACAAGGTCTAAGTCTAATCAATTATTTAATTATTTTTAATAGAATTTTCTTTTCTTAATTAATGTAAACTTATATATTAAGAAGAAGATAAAGAAACAAAATGGAAACACAGCTAATCGTGAAAAATACGTTAAATCTTAATTTTTAACTAATCTACGTTTTCAACACTGATCATTCTGATCATAAGTTTATCTATAACCGATTTCTTTGGTAGCTTAAACACAATTTAATCATAGGTATGAATGCATGTAACATTACCTCCCATCGAGCCAACAACATACGAATATCACTATAAGAGTATTGAAATAAGGAAGATAATGAATGTATATATAGGTATATATCAAGCGATAGACAAAGAATACATAATCTCTTTGTATCTCACGTATGAGATGAAAAGTAGAACACGAATTATGCTCTTTATATCACGAGTGTGATGTGATTAACCACTCAGGAGTGTCAAACGGATCGATCCGGTAGGCTTAATCGTAGATTAAGTCTATCTCGGACGAAATAGAACCCTGATCCGTTGACGAAAACGTGAGAATTGACTTATCGTTCTTGGATTTTTCCATGCAGGATCGATGACGTCAAATCTGATCGCTGATGATGGATGATTGTCGCTTTATCAGGAATCCAAAGGTTGATTAGCACAGTCGGACGCAATCAAGGATGCAGTCTGCAGCGATGCTGTCCCTGGACGCAACTCTCGAACTCGTCCTTGTTGAAATTCGTGATGATATATACTTCTGCTGCGTCGTTGTCCTCACGGTATTGCGGCCATCTTTTTTTCTAATTACACGGTCCTCCTCCTAACGGTAGTGGCGCCTTCCAGCGAGTCTGGACGGCAATGTCTTAAGGCCCTTTGTGTGAATGATGGAGGGGAGCCACCCGCGCTAGCGGCGTGGCATCCCGCGATTTTGAAATGTAGAAATAGTCTTTTCGTAGAAAAGCACTAGTATTTCTCGTAGAGAAGCAATCAGATTCCTCGTAGAGGAATATTTCGAACAAATTCATTTATTACCATCGAAATCCGTTAATTTTCTTGTGCAAATTTCCAAACACTTTTTAAAGCCAGAATTATTACATTCACTTACAAATATTTCGTTTCATGAAAAAGAAAATCACAAGTCTCTTGATAACGTAACTTTAGGATCAGAATGTGAAGAATATCTTTGTAAATTAGTAAAAAAAGGACACGCAAATGTTACAATTATTCGACAAAACTGTTTGCAATTTTATATTACTGCGGCTGAAGAAATTAGGAAGAGGTTACCTATTAATAATATATTTTTAGATAAATTACAAGTATTTCAATCACATATAGCTTTATTTGATAATAACAGAGAAACATCTTTTAACGATGTTTCTTTTATCGCGGAACTCTTAATGGCTTCGATCAAGATGGTTTAAAGAAAGAATAGTTTCAATTATATTCTGACTTAACCATGGAAGAGAAACAAAATCTTTCAAAAATTAATTTTGATAACATGTGGAAGGAAATTTTGAAACGTCAATCCATTAGTCATCCTAAATATCCGAATTTAAAATCACTTATAAATGCTGTAAGATCACTGCCAAATTTTAACGCGGATCCTCAGAAGAGATTTAATAACACTAAACTCTCTCTGTCTGTGTGTGCCTTTAGTGCTTAAAACTTTGAATACTCATATATTATGTACGCTAAATAATATATTATATTATATAAATAATAATATTAGAGAGAGAGAGAGAGAGAGAGAGAGAGAGAGAGAGAGAAAGAGAGAGAGAGAGAGAGAGAGAGAGAGAGAGAGAGAGAGAGAGAGAGAGAGAGAGAGAGAGAGAGAGAGAGAGAGAGAAAGGAAATATTATTATTCATACAATATGATATATATAATAATGTCTAAAAAATAATATATTATTTTTTAGACATTAAAGTTGTGTGTTATAAGACGAGGAAGGACCTGCAATATCTGCAACATCTGCAACGTCTGTCTCATATAATGTTAAACTACTTTTCTTTTTTTTTAATGGTGGTTCATATAAGATATCTGTAGACATTCGTTGCAGATGTTTCTCATCTATTATCATATTTAAAGCAGTTTCCCTCCTTGTCTTCAACGCCGATTTAAATACGCAACTAGCATTAATAGTGGTCGATGATAGTCTATTTCTTGTTTTCGTTTTTAATTCGGTAAGGACAGAAAATATTCTTTCAGGATCCGCGTTAGAATTTGGCAGTGATCTTACTGCATTTATAAGTGATTTTAAATTCGGATATTTAGGATGACTAATGGATTGACGTTTCAAAATTTCCTTCCACATGTTATCAAAATTAATTTTTGAAAGATTTTGTTTCTCTTCCATGGTTAAGTCAGAATATAATTGAAACCATTCTTTCTTTAAACCGTCTTGATCGAAGCCATTAAGAGTTTCCGCGATAAAAGAAACATCGTTAAAAGATGTTTCTCTGTTATTATCAAATAAAGCTATATGTGATTGAAATACTTGTAATTTATCTAAAAATATATTATTAATAGGTAACCTCTTCCTAATTTCTTCAGCCGCAGTAATATAAAATTGCAAACAGTTTTGTCGAATAATTGTAACATTTGCGTGTCCTTTTCTTACTAATTTACAAAGATATTCTTCACATTCTGATCCTAAAGTTACGTTATCAAGAGACTTGTGATTTTCTTTTTCATGAAACGAAATATTTGTAAGTGAATGTAATAATTATGGCTTTAAAAAGTGTTTGGAAATTTGCACAAGAAAATTAACGGATTTCGATTGTAATAAATGAATTCTAGTTTCATAAGCTTGGAAAAAAGCATTAAATGAATTGAAGACATTTAAAACATATTTTAAAAATAAATAATATGCTTTTATATCTATATTTTCCATTAGAGATAATAAATATTCTCCAGATTTTGTTTTCTCGTTCACGACTATTTCATTAAGAAAATATTTTATCGAATCCCATGACTCAAGAAGTCTCTCAATACATTGATAATGCGAAAGCCATCGAGTATCACATAACTTTAAAATTTTTCGATTCGTATCTTGAAAACATTCACAAAATTCATTAAAAATGGCTAAACGTTTTGGACTACTGTTAATGAAACTTGCAATTTTTCTCAGAAATTCTTCGCAATATTCAGGCATCTTAGCGCATGCAGCGTGTGCAGCTAATGCAGCAGAGTGACAAGGACATGAAAATGTTAATAAATTTTTGCATTTGGATTCTACATTTTTTTTAAAAGATAAATGTTTTCCTGTCATGACGGATGCATTGTCGCATGACAGAGCAATAATATTTAGAAATGGAATCTGTAGTTTAATCATTTCTAATTCAAAAGCTCTAAATAATTTTTCTGCACTACAATCTTTAGCATCAATATTAATTAACTTTACTAATTGCGTTCGAATATCTAAAGTTTCAGGATCAACATATCTAACAAGAAACGTCATCCATTTTTCATTAGTAATATCCGATGTTTCATCAATAAAAATGGAAAATCTTGTATTTTGGATATTATTAACAACACGTTCCGTCTCAACCGAACATAAAACGTTGGAAATTATATTTTTGCATTTTGTTCGACCCATATTCATGCTTTTCAAGACATTAGGATCTTTTCCTATGTCTTGAAAAAGACTGAGAATCTCTTTTGCTGTTTGATGAGGGATATTTTTCTCCGTAATCAATGCCGCATGTCTTATTTCAGCTATTTTTTTCCGCTGATCGAATGTCAAAAGAGATTCATCAGTTTGCGTATTTAAATCCTCATTCGATTTGTTCGCATTACTTTTTTCTGATTTTGTTTTATGCATGTCGGATTCTGCGTGTCGATATATATGATGTAAACTACTATCAATAAATTTATCACAAATTAAGCAAGTGGCTAGTATTATCGGGTCCTTCGCATAACCATGATTTAAAATCTTGTATATCTAGCCATTGCTGTCTGAATTTTCTTTTGTACTGTGTTTTCTTTTCTTGTACATTGCTATCAGTATGTTGAAGACCTTCTTCACTATTTTTTCTATGACACGCAGAATCCGCATGCCTGGAAACACGCGATGAACATGAAAAAGATTTGTTACAAATTATATAATAATAAAGCGTTTCATCTGATGTTTGGCGAATCCAAGATTTATAACGGTCATCGTTAAGCCAAGCTAGCGAGAATTTCTGTTTTGATATTTTCTTTAATTCATCGGGTGTTTCCATATTAATTAAAAAAATACAGAGAAATAATAATTAAAAAAGAATAAGATAAATAAATAAATAAATAAAATAAAAAGAAACAAATAAATAAATAAATAAAATAAAAAGAAACAAATAAATAAACAAATAAATAAAATAAAAGAAATAAATAAAATAAAAAGAATAAAATAAATAAATAAATAAAAGAAATGAAATAAATAAATAAATAAAATAAAAAGAATAAAATAAATAAATAAAATATCAAAAAGATCCCAAAAAACGAAGACAAAAGAGAGACGTAGACAAATTGGAAAGATAAGAAGGAAAAAGAACAAGAAAGTATAATCAAAAACTAAAAGAATAAATAAAAATTGGAAATATGAGAAAATTCACAGTACCGCAATTTTAAAAGAAGAAGAAAACTTTTTGATTTCGAAGTCTCGATCACACGCGTGCAAACGATAAAGCGGCGAAGCGGATAGTGCCAGAAAAAATATGAAAGCTGCTATTTTATAAACAAAGGCATAACGTCTATTCAGTAATGTACCAACAGATAATACAATAAGGCAAATATTTCGAGAATAATAAGGGTACTTAAAAGTATACAATATATCACAATGCGTATATAAAGTAATCATTATGATGTTAAATTTTTGAAAAATATATTTTTATATTTATTAATATATTTTTATTGACAAGAAAAGTACTAATCTTAAGTGTTACAAAATTTTATATATTTTTGCTACCACTCTTATTTTTTTCTAATTTGCATTGTCTGAAAAAGTAATTTAAAAGATATAAAACAGAAAAAAAGGAAAATCTGTAGTTCTCATTAGTACTTTCTATGTACGCGCTTTTATGTATTTCAAAAAATCATATTTGGAAGAGAAGAATCGGTCTGCACTCTCATTTTGAAAAAAACATGAAAATTAATATTTAATTATCATTGGATTTTAATGCATTAAATATAACACAAGAATGTATTAAATCAATTTAAGTGAACCGTATAGAAATTAAATCCAAATATTCATACGTTGATATATACATGTATATATGTATATATGTATATATATATATACACATATGTACATGTATATATCAACGTATGAATATTTGGATTTAATTTCTATACGTTGAATTGATTTAATACATTCTTATGTTATATTTAATGCATTAAAATCTAATGATAATTAAACATTAATTTTCATGTTTTTTCCAAAATGAGAGTGCTGACCGATATATATATATATGTATATATATATATACACACACACACATATACACACACATTATTTTCTCGATATTATATTAAGTGAAACATGTGCGCTTTTTTCCGATTTTGTGCTTGTTCTATGTTCTATTCTTTATATTCTTTTAATTTTACATCTTTTTATATTTATTTTATATGTCTATCTTTCCTATAATTATCTTTTCTTTAACTATCCTCTGTATTCTTTGGAAATGTACAAAAATCTTTTCTTAGATTTTCTAAGAAAACATTTTTTACATTTCCTCTTGACGGAAGAAACCATCACCTTCTCGCGGTTTCCGTTGAGCAACAACATGTATTTTATTTATTTACGAATTGATAAATTATATATGCTATATTAGAATATTATTCGTTAGAGAATATTATTACCATGCATGATTTTTTGAAGGAAAAACGTACATATTGGCCGAAAGTGGATTTTCATCGTTTACATTCTCTTTCCTTCTGTCCTTTATTTGTTAAATTTGTTTACATCTTTAATATTCGTTTTTATCATTTATATTCCCTTTTTGTCCTTTATTTTTCAAATTAGTTTATTTTTATATGATTAAAATATTTATTTAAATTATTTATGTGTAAATTTTGTGTGCTCTTACACGAGACGCGAAATCTGATAAACGGATCGAGCCGTTAAACGATTCTCGAGGCGTTAACTATAGCATAGCTCGAGAGGGAAAGAGACAATAGACAGTATGCGCATTCTTTTATCATGCCGCTAACAAACGATTCTCGAGGCGTTATCTATAGCTATAGCTATAGCTCGAGAGGGAAGGAGACAGTAGAGAGTATGTCTGCACTCTTCTACTGCCCGAAGCTTGCCGAGCGCCGAGCGCCACACGTACACAGTTTCTTCTTTGTGTGCGTAGCGTGCGGCGGGCCAAAACTGGCATCCCTGCTGGTAAGTCGTGCATACAGTTCTTATTCCTACCGCACTCTCAACCTACGTCGCCACCGTCAACTCAGAGTTTCACGGTGAGTACTCCGGAGCATTAATAATGTCTCTTAATCTTCTGTTTTCTTCTTTTCCCTTTTCATTTTTTTTTCCATTTGTGATCCTCAGTGTCAGTGATCATTATTTCTTCATCGGAGGAGTCATCTGTGTTGTCTGTTTTCGTGATCTATGTATATACAATATAAATTTATTAGTAATGATCAATAAAGTAATGATAAGTGATAATCAATTAGTAATGATCAATAAATAATCAATAATGATACTTAAAAATAATATACGCACTTTTTGCGCTTCATCGTTTTTGTTTCTCAATTTCGAGATAATGTCACTGTATACCTTTGTTTTGGTATCACTCTTTAATTTTGATAATTCTTTCTTTATTCGCTGCACAAAATATAATGCAATATAAATATCCCTTTATTCATAAAATGGACAGATAAGATGACTTAGTCGATTAACAATAATCGACAAAACATTCGACATTTAGCATAGTTAACGCTGCATGAACTGAAAATTACCTTTGTGTCTTTCCTCTGGCTTTTGTGATGCTCATCTTCGTCATCATCACTACACAGTTTTTTTTTAGCAAACAATTTTCGTTCTTGTTTACTCGGATTGGCCACATCATACTTGACATATAATGAAAGTTGCGCACACATGCTCGTCCAATCTATAAAAATAACAATAAAATATATTAATATGCTATGTACAATAGAGTAGTGATATAGGGCGGGTTCTAACTCAGGTCCTCTCAGGGGGGGTGAGGCGCGCGGGGGATTACGGCGGCGCGGGGGAATGACGTCACGCGGGACGGAGGGGATTTCGGTAGCGGCGCGTGTTAGATGTTTTATCGCAATATTGTATTACATGCCCGATTGATAAACAATATTGCGTACGAACATGTTCGGTTTATAAATAATATAAACAGCAGCATTTCTTCGAATGGCAACGCGTGCGAGGGAGAGGGGGGAGCGATGGTGCGAGAACAACACGATACTTATAACTAGCGCAGGGATGGGAACGCAAGGAGAGGCATGCGAAATAATTAGATTTTTTTAAAGTAAAATATATATAAAATTTATTTTAAAATGTGTGTGTGTGTGTGTGTGTGTATATTATACATATTTGTGTGTGTGTGTGTGTATGTGTATTTAAAATTAAAATTGAAATAAAATGTAAAATATAAAATATAAAATATAAAATTTAATCCGTTATATTATACAATGCCCATAGCTCATCAAAATTTACATAACAATCGTCATTATGATTTCTACTTAGATCTCCATTCAGATTATTTTGTTCTCCATTCTGATCTCCATTCAGATTTTTCATCTCTCCTGAAACATTCTCCTACAAAAAAAATCACCCAAAAATAATTACTTGAACATTTTAAATTAATTTCGTAATTATATTAGCAAAAATTATCCGTTACCTGTACATTCTCTTCCTGTTGCTTTTTCTTTTGATATGCATACTTTTTGTATATAATTTCAGGTGGACATTTGCATTTACGAGATTGACATTGTGTACAATACCGCGTTATATATAATAATTTATGATGATTACCAGCAATGCATTTTCTAAAATCATCATATTCAATATTATGATAAAAATCATTCCAGATTATTAAATCTATGTACGTTTGGTTTATGCCCGTTGGGATACGTATATTTATATACGACGTGTATGTGCAGTCATTGATATACCTATCTACCCAACTGTAATTGACATTTTTATATATATAAACATGGTTCTCATATTTAAATATTTGATCGCAATTATAGCGTCTAATACATTGGTATTGCCACCCATCTTCTGAGTCTATGATTCGAATAATTTTACGTTTACTGCCGAAATAAGAGTAATCATCATCATCGTATACATCAATTGAGAAGTGTCTTCCGAATTTTACGAAAAATTTTCAGTTGTACATGATCGGGTCATTCGATATACCCATTCTCGTACATATTAACCTCGGCTTGTCTGACGAAACGTTGCTTACGCATACCTCGTATGCCTAATTCTCGATCGCGCACATATTGTGTTATCGACATCTGTTTAGTGTTCGATTTTTCCATAACACTATTGTTGTCATCTCGGAAAAGGGTGATTATGCACCTCCGTTCGTCTATACGTGTTTGCAGCTCCATTGTTGTAATATGAAAAAAATATTCACTTCTTCACTTTCGATTTCTTCACTTTCGATTTCTTCACTTTCGATTTCTCGACTCGCGCACTGCCAAACTCTTTCTGACAAGGCAGCGAGATCTCGGTACGAGATCGTATAATAGAGATGCGACATTATCGCCATATCGCCGTAAACACCTCGTAAAAAAAAGCATGCGCGGTCCCATATGTTTATCGAAAGTATAAGCGATATTGTATTACGTGCCCGGTTGATAAACAATATAAACACCTTAGAATCATCTCGCATGTTTTTTCTCGGAAGGAATGCAATGTACATCAGCACCGATGTTCGGTAGCTTTGCACCCTTGCTTCCACCGCTCGTATATCAGCGCCGATGTTCGGCTGTTTTGCACCCTTGCTTTCGCGGTACATCCCTCACCCCCGATATAAGTAATTCTAGATTTTTTTCTGTTCGACGTATTCTTATCTCTCTCTCATTGAATTACGCAGCATGAGAATTTATAAACAATATAAACAAATGGCACCTCCCAGAATCGTCCTCCGTAATTTTTTTTCGGAAGAGACGATATTGCGACGCATATGAGCGCCGATGTTCGGCAGCTTTGCACCTTTGTTTCCTCCTTCATATATAATCATATAAGAAGGATTGAAGTGCATCAAATCATCATAGTATGTGATTTGAACGCCCATCGACACGTCGGTTGTAAAAAAGTATAGCGGTGTTCCGTTAGAAAGATTTTTGCGCAATTTCACGTTCAAGATAGAGAACGGTATTGTTTATCGTGTGCAAAAGTCATCCGTAGAAAACTGTGACGTAGTGCTTTAAAAGTGTGAAAAAAAACACAGGAAAATGGAAAACATCGAGCAGACCGAACGCGATCTGATGGAGGGATCTCGCCAAATTGCCACTTTGGGCGAGTATTTCGCGTGGCTGCAGCATTGCGAGGAATTGATCCAAGAGGTCGAAGAACGCAGTCGTCAAGCGTCCGCGGCTCTCGATCGGAAATAGACAATTTCTGGTGGCTAAAATCGCGCGATTAGAAGGTGCAAAGACTCAATTGCAGAGACGGTTTATTCCCAGTGGTGGTGATTACAGCGGTGACAATAACGCTGAAAGACTCGTTTGGCGAGAGATCGATACCGCGTTCGACAGCCGTATTCTGACCGGTGCCGTGATTAACGCAAACTATATCGAACCTCGTCAATTTCTCGAGGATGCCGAAGACATCGTGCTCGAGCAAGTGCAAGACGTTCTAAAAAGACACAACAGTGTAAAAGTGAACACTGTGTTTAATGGTGAATTTGTGTCGGGTGATAAGCGCGCGAATAAAAGTGTGAATACGAGAAACTGTGAACTCTTTCGCACATCGGATTTACGCGAATGGTTCGAGCGCCGCGTTATTGAGCCCACTTTAGCGTCTCTGGAAGAGTTTCAGGAACGCGATAGTGGCTGGGCATTGTCGCGAATACAGAATTTGACTGTTAATGTAAATAAATATAATCCAATGCGCGCGGGATGCCACATTAAATTGTCGCGAGAGATTATGATGAAAAGAGCGGTGCTTAACGTACAGTCTAAAGACAATGCATGTTTCGCGTGGGCAGTGGTCGCTGCTCTATACCCCCCAGAAAGGAACGCGGAACGAGAATCATCGTACCCGCCTTACGCGACAGTGCTGAATCTCCGGGACATTGAGTTTCCAGTAACTTTAAATCAAATTAAAAAATTTGAACTCGCGAACAATATCTCGATTAACGTGTACGGCATCGAAAGCGAGAACATTGTTCCACTACGATTGACAGAGTAGAAGCGAGATAAGCATGTGAATCTGCTATACGTGGAAGACGGCAACAACGTAGGACATTTCGCGTGGATAAAAAATTTATCCCGGCTCGTGAGCTCGCAACTGAGCAAACACAAGAATCACAAATATATCTGCGATCGGTATGTATATATATTAATATAAAATAATTATAATTTATATAATAAATTGTTCAAAATTTAAAAAAAAATTTTCTTTTACAGATGCATGCATTATTTTAGTTCAGATGACAAGTTGCAGTCGCATACGGTCGACTGCGGGGAGATGAACGATTGCGCTATCCGGTTGCCGAGCGACAAGGATAAGTGGCTCGAGTTCAACAATTACAACAAGAAAGAGCGACTTCCATTCGTCGTGTACGCCGACCTGGAATGCGTTCTGACCAAAACGGAGGAAGAACAACAACAACAAAAATTGTACCAGCATCATCGGGTATTTAGTATAGCATATTATATGCATTGTTCGTACGACGAATCTTTATCGGCGTATCATTCGCGTCGTAGCGCCGATTGTATAGCGTGGTTCGTCGAAGATCTTAAAAATTTAGCGATTCGCGTTAAGAATATTTTAACGACCAATGTCCCCATGGTTAATTTAACGTCCGAAGAGTGTGAAAAATTTCACAACGTCACTCAATGCCATATATGCGAAAAGCCGTTCGCGCAAGACGATACACGTGTTCGCGATCATTGTCATCTGACCGGGCGGTACAGAGATCCCGCGCATTCAAATTGCAATTTAAATTACAAAGAATCTTTTTGTATTCCGATAGTTTTCCACAATTTATCCGGTTATGATTTACACTTTATTATCGAGGAAATAGCCATAGCGTTCGAAGTAGGGATGTACCGGATAGTAAATTTGCCGGATACCGGATATCGGATATCCGGAAATATAATACCGGATACCGGATACCCCGCCGAATATCCGGTAGACTAAATATCCGGCCGGATTGCCGGATATTTGCCGGATACAAGGTAATAATAAAAAAACCAAGAAAAGTATCCGATTTAATTATGATATTTTATATTTTATTTGCATAAGAATTATCAAAAATTGTAATTTAATATTAGTAAATTTTTCATGATGAACAATAACATTTCAGCATTCTGCGGTGACAATCTGTTTCGATTATCAGAATAAACTAACTTTCCCGCATTAAAAAGTCTTTCTGAATCGATAGAAGAAGAAGGAGCACTTAGGTATTTTATAACCAAACTTTTTAGATTAGGATATTCCAGAGCATGTGTTTTCCACCATATTAAAGGGTCCTCATTTCTAGGCGACAGTGGTATCATGAGGTATTTCGCTAGCTCAGCATTGTAGACAGCTGTTTTCTTTTTACTTCTGTCACTTGGTTGTCTCACAAGCGGTGTTTTGATTAATGAATCATCAAGACTATTATCAGTATCAGATTTTGAATTATTTACTATTTCGTCGAAACACTTCCAAATATCTTCGTGTGTTTCACCTATGACATCTCGTCTTTGAGAAGGGCTGACGTTATGACTCTGCGTACTATTTTCGGTATCATTAGTCACTCCTTTATTCATTTCTAGTAATTCTTCAACAATCCACTGTTTGGCTTTATTTTCGTCTGAACAAAATTTTGTTTTGAATCTTGGATCTAATACGGTAGCGAGCACAAAACATTTTTGATCCTTGACATTGAGTCCTACATATAACAATAGAAAATACAATTATTTATTTCAAAGAAAAAATAATGGGAATTCATTAAAGTAATAAACAATGTGTAATAAGTTTTTATAATAGAAAGGAAAAGACTTCTTCTTTCGACAAAAGACAAAACTAGATTGATTTATTAAAATTCATTTCTCTTTACAAACTAACTTAAGACTATACATTTAAACCTTAGTTCTACGAAAAAGTCTAGTTACAATTAACAATATCAATTTACTTAAGGTAATTAAAAGATTTACTCGAATTTAATCTGCAATGGATTTATATGCACTTAAGCCTTAGTTCCACAAAGTAATTCAGTTATATCTAAATGCATTAATCTATTTAAGGCAATTGAAAAGAAATGTTTAGGATTTACCAAGAAAACAAAACGCGAGCAAACCATATCACTACAAATGTAATATAGGAATACCTATAGGATTTAGAAATCGTTCTTCCATAGCTTTTTTGAGATTTTCTTTCAACATCACTACTCCAGTATCTCTTTGTCGTTTTGAAAGATACGAGTGTAGAGTAACAATTGCCGGAATAACATATCCAATTGTCTCAAAATCTGAACTGGCTATTTTAGTCATTTCTTCAAATGATTGGAGAACACGTATAACGTTTTCTACCATATTCCATTGTATAGCCGAAAGGCTTGGAATGTCTTTCTCCGCAGCATATGCAGTTGCCGTTGTTCATGAAGCCTTGACAACATATAAAATGTAGCGTTCCATCGAGTGCTAACATCTTGAATTAACTTATGAACTGGCAATTTCAAACTTTCTTGTATGTTTTTGAGTTTTGAGCAGGCGAGTGAAGAATGGCTAAAGTGTCCAACAATTTTCCGACATTTTTCCCAAAATTTCAACGAAATTTCGATTTTTAAAAATGCAATCGTGAATTACAAGTTGTAAAGTGTGAATAAAACATCCTACACTCTCTCCTAACATATCTGTAAAATAAAATACACAATATCTATAATTTTAAATCAATTAGTCAACCGTATTCCATAGCTCCATTTTTACGAAACGAATACTATACAGGGTCTACCAAAAGTGTGGAAACCCCTAAATATCTCGGAAAATATACGTTTTACAGAAAAGTGTTTCCAACAAAAGTTGTAGGGTTTAAGAAGATCTATATACTGATTCTATCAGTTTGACCTTGGATGGCGTCGTCAAGGTCAGGTCAAGGTCACATTGACTTTTTTAAATGACACCCCCTACATTTGATTGCATATTCTTATAGCTTAATTCAAGAGCTTTCCAAAACACTATAATAATGTTCATTTTTATTAAGTACTTTGCGAGTTATGAGGGTTGAATGATAGAGTAGCGCCGGTATTAACATTATCCAAGGTGTACTACATGGAGGTTATTCGCTCGGATTTGCATCTGTTGTGTGTGTGATCCAGCTAACTAAGGCAAGATCGGTCGTGGATCCAGTCAGCAAAAGCAAAGACCCAACCAAATTACAATCGAGCATTTAAAGACCTGGAAAGCAATCGACATAGTAAACAGTAAATAAATTTGTGGATGCTCATTTATCATAATAATTGTTCGAAATGTGTGCGTGTGCGTGCGTGCGGTGCGTGTATACAGAGATCAGGTTAGGTTGCACCAAACGATTGCAAATGTGTTTCAATGTGTTAAAGTAAATGCTGAAAGTGGCTGCCATTTACTTCCTGACAATATGCTAATCTTTGGTAGAATGTAGAAATGACTTTACGATTCGTTTCAAAAGGTATCAAAGCCATTTCATCCCTTATTCGCTGTATCAATTCGTGAATGGTTTTAGCTTTTGTTCTGTAAACCTTACTCTTCAGATATCCCCATAGATAATAATCAAGAGGAGTTAGATCTGGTGACCGAGGTGGCCAATCCTCTCCTCCCTCATTTCCGTTCCTTCTTCCTATCCACCGTAGCGGAAAAGTCTCATTTAAAATACGACGTGGTCCTGCACCAAAATGAGCAGGAGCTCCATCATGCTGAAACCATATTTCTTGGAAATTATTTGGAAAAGTATTCTGTATGGCTGGAATTATTTGATCAACAAGTAATCTCTCATACCTTTGAGCGTTCAAATATTCTTCAAAAAAAAACGGCCCTATTAAATAGCCATCTATTATTCCGCACCATACATTTATTTTTTGTGGATGTTGTGTGTGAGTTTCCCGCACCCAATTCGGATTCTCATCTGACCAGAAACGAAAATTTTGATTATTAACTTCTCCCGTTAAAGTAAAAGTTGCCTCGTCTGTGAAAACAATTTGATAAGGGAAGATGGGCCGGACATCTATTAGTGCCATCATTCTTTCACAGAAATGTATACGACGCTCCTCATCTCCGTTTTGCAATTCTTGAACGTATTGCAATTTATATGGATGGAACTTGTTCTTCTTTAAAATTCTCCAAACCGACATGGGAGCAATATCGTGAGTTTGAGCGACTCTCTGAACACTAGAATTGGGATCTTCAATAAATGTCTGCAGAACATCAAGTTGTTTTTCTTCGTTGGTTGCAGACAATGGTCTTCCTGACTTAGAGCGATTTCTTACGCTACCAGTTTGTCTAAAACGTTCTATTGTTTTTAACACAGTGGACTTATTAATTCGACGGTTCGGATACGTGTCATTAAATAATCGAACGACATCAGAGAACGATCTTTCGTTATCACCCCATCCACGCATCATGAGGATAGTGATTCTTTCACGTTCCGACAAGTCGCCAGCCATTTTTAAAACGTTTAATTTTAATTAATCGTACGTTGTATTTGGACGATAACAATTAATTTCTGCTTGCTCAAAGCTGAAGTTAGAAGGTGCTCGTTCTTTGATAGCTTTATACATTCTTAGTTGAATTTTAAATGCGAGTTAGACTGCATGTAGTGCGTCACATAGCGGTAAATGAAGGAACTAACGAGACGTTTCATACACGTTTTATGGAGCAATTTTTTGGCAATTTGACTTCAGCGAAATATGAGGATATGTTGAGGAATCGATCTTGCCTTAGTTAGCTGGATCACACACACAACAGATGCAAATCCGAGCGAGTAACCTCCATGTAGTACACCTTGGATAATGTTAATACCGGCGCTACTCTATCATTCAACCCTCATAACTCGCAAAGTACTTAATAAAAATGAACATTATTATAGTGTTTTGGAAAGCTCTTGAATTAAGCTATAAGAATATGCAATCAAATGTAGGGGGTGTCATTTAAAAAAGTCAATGTGACCTTGACCTGACCTTGACGACGCCATCCAAGGTCAAACTGATAGAATCAGTATATAGATCTTCCTAAACCCTACAACTTTTGTTGGAAACACTTTTCTGTAAAACGTATATTTTCCGAGATATTTAGGGGTTTCCACACTTTTGGTAGACCCTGTATATTAAAATTGCTTAAAAATAAAAATGCGTACCAGTTCCTATAATCATGTTAGAAGCATTATCCCTTAAAATGAGATGAATTTGACTAGAACTTATTTGCCATTCTTCCATCACATCATTTAATATCTGGCCGATATTGGAACCAGTATGACTGCCAGGAAAGTGTTTCGCGCTGAGTACAAGTATTTCTCTATTCATATCGTCACTTCGAATGAAATGAGCTGTCAGGCTTATGAATGATTCGTTATTTGCTGGACTAGTCCAAATATCGGTTGAGAATGATATGTTCTTCGCAGTAATTAATTTTTCTTTAATATATGCTTTTAAATTTTTATAGAGATATGGCATAATTTTTTCGGAAAAATATGTTCTACAAGGTAATGGATACTGCGGTGCTAAGTAATTCATCAACCTTTGAAATCCTTTTCGTTCAACTAGTGCGAATGGTTCAGCATCAAGAGCCATCATTTCGCCTAAAATGTAGCATTAATTGATGTTAATGTTACTTACTTATATATAAAAATTAAAAAATACTCACAGATCTTTTTGGTTATGTTCAAGGCTTTTGGATCATCCAAAGACCACATTTCTTTTTTCTTAATTAAATATTGCAGAGTAGGCTGATAAGATTTTGATTGTGAGATCGATGTCGATGGTGGAGAATTCAAGTTTAAAGCTGGTCCATCAGTTTCGACATCATTTGTATTTCCATTTCCATCCATATTTTTAATTGTTGATGGATGTTTGCTTTTTAAATGATTCCACAAAGGCTTTGTGGAAAATAATTTGGGAGATTTTCCTATCACAATTTTTTGTTGCGATGATTCACAAAGTAAACATTCCGCCTTTTTTTCATCATCTTTATATATTTTAAAAAATTTCCATACTAAGGATTTTTGTGCCATTTTTTGTTTATAATTAAATTAAATTTTCTTCTTCTTTTCGTAGGTTAGATTAGATTAGAAACAATAGAAAAACACTAATGCCCTTCACTAATCTGCAGAGGGATAACTTGATAGCAAATGATTAGCTTTGTTCATAGAGGACTCTGCGTCTCTAAATTATCGGTAATGGTGCCAATTTTAAATATAAAATTTTGTTACGATATCCGGCCAGGCCGGATAGATCGGATACCGGATAGTTACCGGATATCCAGCACATCCCTAGTTCGAAGGGAGCGTCGAGTTACTTCCGATAACGAAAGAGAAATATATTTCGTTTACGAAAAATGTCGACCTTAAGGAAGGCGATTGGAAAAATAATGTAAAATTACGCTTCATCGATTCGTACAAATTTCTTACATTGAGTCTCGACAAATTGGCATCTTATCTAGACAAAAACAAACTCAAAATGTTAAAATCGGAATTTCAAAATTTATCCGCGGAAAATTTCAGTTTATTAACGCGAAAAGGCGTCTTTCCGTACGAATACATCGACTCGGTAGATAGGTTGCGAGATACGCGTTTACCACCGCGCGAATCGTTTTATAGTTCCTTGACCGGTGAAACTATATCCAAGAGCGATTACGCGCACGCCGAGAACATCTGGACGCGATTCTCCATTCGAACGCTGGGCGAATACAGCGACATGTATCTCAAAATCGATGTCTTGTTATTAGCCGATATTTTCGAAAATTTTCGCGATAGCTGCATAAAAAGTTACGGACTCGACCCCGCGTATTATTATACTCTGCCCGGATATACGTGGGACGCCATGTTAAAGCATACAAAGATCACGTTCGAGTTGCTTACAGATATCGACATGGTCATGTTTATAGAACGCGGTATACGCGGTGGTCTGAGCCAATGTTCCAACAGATACGCGCGCGCTAATAACAAGTATATGCGACAATCGTACGATCCATCGAAACCATCGTCTTACTTGATGTATTTTGACGTTAATAATTTATACGGATGGGCAATGTGTCAACCGTTGCCTTACGCCGATTTTCGATGGGTCAACGACGCGTCGAATTTTGACGTATCATCTATAGCGTTAGATACGCCCACGAGGTATATCCTCGAAGTCGATCTCGAGTACCCGCAACATCTTCACGATACGCACACCGACCTACCGTTTTGTCCGACACGCGACAAGCCGCCCGGCAAGCGGCAAGACAAGCTCCTCGTAACGTTATACGATAAGAAGCGTTACGTGATACACTACCGTAACCTACAACAGTGTACGCGTCACGGCCTTCGTATAACAAAAATACATAGAATTTTACAGTTTTCTCAATCTCCATGGCTTCGAAATTACATAGAATTAAATACACGTTTCAGAACACTCGCGAAAAACGATTTCGAGAAAAATTTATATAAATTAATGAACAACGCGGTATTTGGCAAAACGATGGAAAATGTGCGTAATCGGGTCGATGTAAAATTATTAACAAAATGGGACGGTCGGTTCGGCGCGGAAGCGATGATCGCGAAACCGAATTTCCATAGCAGAAGCGTCTTTTCGGAAAATCTGATTGCGGTAGAATTGCGTAAACTCGAGGTGAAATTTTACAAACCGATTTACGTGGGTATGTGCATACTCGACATATCCAAGACGTGTCTGTACGAATTTCATCACGAGTACATATATCCTCTGTATCGCGACAAATGCCGGGTAATGTACACCGATACGGATAGTCTCATATATCACATCGAGTGCGCGGATGTGTACGACAACATGAAGCGCGACATTGTTAGATTCGACACGAGCGATTATGCGGTGGACAATGTGTACGATATACCGCTTATAAATAAAAAGATACCGGGTCTGATGAAGGACGAAAACAACGGTGCCATAATAACCGAATTCGTCGGGCTCAAAGCAAAGATGTACGCGTTACGAGCGGACGGAAAGAAAGACACGAAGAAAGTTAAAGGCGTCAAGAGCAACGTTGTCGCGAGAACGATAACCTTCGAAGATTACACGCGGTGTTTAAACGAAGAGATCGAAATGACGCGACAGCAATCGTATATAAGATCTAAACTGCACCAAGTGTATACCGTCCGCGAGACGAAAATTGCTCTGAGTCCGTACGATGACAAGCGATATATCGTACCTGATTCGACTGACACGTTACCATGGGGACATTATAGGATACCTTTGTAATACATGTATATATTTTATTTATTACTGTATATATTTTGTACTTCATATAGTTTTATATAATACACATCTTGCACATTTATATTTCATATATTTTATGTAGCGCATATCTTACATACTTATATTAAGAATATATATAGTATTATTGAAAGAAATATTAATAAACACTGTATATAAATTAAATCATATTGTCCTTATGTATCCAAGAGTTGTGCGAATTGTCAAATCCCAGCCATTTCACGTAAACCTCGTCACCTCTCCTGCGCAGTACTTT
Organism: Camponotus floridanus; assembly: GCF_003227725.1. Lineage (NCBI taxonomy): Eukaryota > Metazoa > Arthropoda > Insecta > Hymenoptera > Formicidae > Camponotus > Camponotus floridanus. Next base: position 443,028 of record NW_020229224.1, on the reverse strand, counting down.
TTCCACGAGATACACGTCGGGATAATTCGCGCGATGCAACTCGTGCTCGTAGAACGCTCCAGCGATAGGTTTTTTGCGATAATCCTCGAGTAAATAACTCACGGGATTAGTATGCTGCACTTTTACAATTTTAAACACCTCGGTTGTCCAATTTGGCGTGTAACCCTTCTCGAAAACTGTCTTGTACTTGCTAACGTATACCGAGTCACCTACTTTGAATTTCGCCGAACCCGCGATATTTACACGGTTGTATACAGTATCCAAGAGTCTTTCGGCTATCGCGGGGGTAACGTCGACGGGTCGCATACCGATCGTTCCATGCTTGCGCGCGTTGTAATCCGATACGAGTCCCGGCAACGCCTTGACCCACTTGTAAGATCCGTTCAACGTAAACATCTTCCACATGTCGTCTTTTAGCATGCGATTGAATCGCTCGACGATCGATGCCTTCAATACCGAATACGTAGAATAATGATTTATGCCGTGTTTTCGCATGAGCCGTTGCACGTCGGCGTTATAAAATTCCTTCCCCATGTCGGTCTGTATGTTTTTCGGACACCTCTCGCTATCTCGAATTATCTGGGCGATAGCGTCAGCTGTCTCGCTTCCGCCTTTACTCTTGAGCGGTACGGCCCACGCGTGCTTGCTCAACGCATCGATGACTGTGAGTATGTAGTTGTAACCTCTGTTGAAACGAGAGTACGGACGCATCTCGACAATGTCGGCTTGCCACAGATCATCGTATCCCCGCACTATTACGTGTCTTCGGGGGAAATTTTTTCTCGCCGGTGCAGTTCGTTCACCAACTGCCGTTTCTCTAAACTATGTTGTTTCTTCGCTTCCCCGGTTATTCCCGATCGTCGGCCCATCGTTGTTTCGATTCGTCGATCGAATTAGCCGTTCAATAGCCGTTCGTAGCCGTTCAATAGCCGTTCGTAGCCGTTCAATAGCCGTTCAATTGCCGTTCACTGCCGTTCGATTGCCGTTGCTGACCCGTTCAATTGCCGTTTATAGCCGTTCACTGCCGTTCTTGATCCCTTTGTTGGCGCGATTGACTCTGTTGATAGTCGTTTTTAAGCAGTCCGTAGCCTCGTTTGCAGTCGTTTCTGACCCGTTCGTAGCCTCGTTGACAATCGTTTTTGACTCGTTCGTAGCCGTTCCAGACTTGTATGCCGCCTCGTATGTAGCCGTTTCTGACGTGTTCATAGCCTTGTTCGCAGCCGTCCTGAGATGCTCGTAGCCTCATTCGCAGCTGTTCTTGAATCGTTCGTAGCCTCGTTCGAGATCGTTTCCTCTTCGATCACAGCCACTCATTATAGCTCGATAACCGTTGGATAATCGTTCGTAGCCGTTCGATAAACCTTTCTAGATGTTTCATAAGTGTACAACAGCCGCTCCTAAGCCGTTCACTACAGCACATTACAGGTTGATAGCCGTTTCTGAATTAGCGTTAATCGTACGACGAAGCTCATTTATCGCAGCCTGCAAAGCTCGCAGGTCCTTCTCGAACACAGTCAGCTTCTCGTCTGATTCTTTCCGTTGATTCTTCAACGTTTTAACGCATTCTTCCACGTACAGTTTGTTGACCGCATCGGTATCAGCCTCAGGTTGCGCTACACGGCGAATCTTGCGCGACTTCGCGTCATAATCCGTTGCGATGCGACACAGAGCGTTTTGACGCAAGTAACTCGTCACCAATTTACCCCAATGATCGCTCGTGCTGATTTCTTCGTTCTCCATTCGAATAATCCAAATTTATTGATAGGCATTGTTTTTCGATGCGAGTGACGTTGATCGACT